>NC_141876.1:535798336-536101366 GCF_056163025.1 Triticum urartu
GATAACACTACTTCTGTTGCTGAATGTTCTACTGCTGCTACTATTGCAATATCTTCAACTGTTGATGTGGTAACTAACCCCTCTGCTGAGGATACCACTGCTATTGCTGATGAGAATGCTAGGTTGAAGACACTGCTTGAAACAGGGATGTACAAAAGTCTCAAAGGGCATCATACACTATGTGATGTCCTCAAAAGGCAGATCCTGAACCGAAACCCTAGGAAAGAGGGTGTTGGGTTCGAAAGGAAAATGAATGCTGATGGCTCTTACTGGAAACCTGAGTAGTACCCCAAAACCACATGGGTTGCTGCAAAGGAACCTTCAGCGGATCCATCCACCCTATCTGGCTTCAATTGTGCTAATCCCATTGTTATTGATGAATCCTTTGATGCAAACTATAAACTGTTTAAGAATCAGAATGGTGAAGTCTTTGCCAGGTATATTGGTACTAACTGCAGGAATGGGCCGCCTATGAAGAAGGTCTGGTGCCGAAAAGGTGTTTGGAGAATCTTCCTGTGAATGTCGTCATGACACCACAAGTGAAGAAGACAAATCCCAGACCACAGGCTTCATACGGCCCAAAGGCTTCATATAGACAAAAAACTCACCTAAGTTGCACTAATGCAAATGTTTTGCAGGGAAGCCATACTCAGGCCTATGAATATGAGCGCGGTTATCAAACCGCCATGTTCATAAGACCAACAACTATTCTGCTTATTCTTATGAGTACTATTGTCCACCTGCAAGACTTTTTGTTAGGGCTCCAAAGCCAAAGTTCTCAGATGCTGCACTTAGACTCATTGCTTCGAAGCCACCCTTGAAGATTTGGGTGGCTAAGAAAGTTTAACTCTCTTTTGCAGGGAAAGGTCTCCAGACGAAAACCAAAATCGTCTGACGCTATTGCTGGGGACCTTACACATCTTGTAGGGCGCAAGATCAAATGCCCAAATGGTCTTATTATGTACTTTGTTCCTGAGTCGCTTGCTACTTGCCCTATCAGTCCTAATCTCGATCTGAGATTTAATAATCCACTGGTTCGTCAAATGTTTTTGCTTCACAATTCTCTTCGTGAAGCCTATCCCCCTAACTGCACCGTAGGGTACGACACCAGTAGCTTCAGAATGGATTATTGATAGTGGGTGTACAAATCACATGACTGGCAAGCGAAGCCTTCTCATGGACTCAACCTTACGTCCATCTGACAAAAGTCACATCACATTTGCTGACACTGGTAAAAGCAAGGTATTGGGTCTAGGTAGAGTTGCAATCTCAAAGGATCAACACATGGATAAAGTCATGCTTGTTGAATCCCTTGGTTTCAACTTAATGTCTATCTCAATGCTTTGCGATTTAAACATGATTGTGATATTTGGAAAATACCGTTGCCTTGTACTAATGGAATCTGACAAGTCTCTAGTGTTTGAAGGGTATCGGAAAGATGATTTGTACGTGGTAGATTTCTCAGTAGGACCATAACTTGCCGTATGTCTTCTAGCAAAAGCTTCTGAATGCTGGCTCTGGCATCGGAGGCTAGGGCATGCTGGCATGAGGAACCTCCGCACACTTGCAAGGAAGAAGCATGTCATAGGCATCGAGGGCGTCAAGTTCAAGAAGGATCACTTATGCGGTGCCTGTGAAGCAGGAAAGATGACGAGGGCCAAGCATACCTCGAAGACAATCATGACAACGACTCAACCCTTCAAACTGCTCCACATGGATCTTTTCGGTCCCACTCATTACTCAACTCTTACTACTACTGCTTGTCTCTATGGCTTTGTCATAGTTGATGATTATTCAAGATATACTTGGGTGCATATAATCCTCTACAAGACTGAAGTGCAGGATGTCTTCAGACGCTTCGCCAATCGAGCAATGAACAACTATGGCGCCAAGATAAAGCACATCAGAAGTGACAATGGCACTGAATTCAAGAACACTGGCCTAGATACATATCTTGATACCTTAGGCATCACGCATGAATTCTCAGCTCTGTACACGCCACAGCAGAATGGCGTCATCGAACGCAAGAACAGAACACTTATTGAGATGGCCCGGATGATGCTTGATGAATACAAGACTCCAAGAAAATTTTGGCCGGAAGCCATTGATACTGCATGCCATATCATCAACCGTGTTTATCTTCACAAGCTTCTGAACAAGACATCCTATGAGCTCCTTACTGGCAAGAAGCCAAGTGTCAGTTACTTCAGAGTATTTGGCGCCAGGTGCTGGATCAAGGATCCACATCACACTTCAAAATTTGCACCAAAAGCACATGAGGGTTTTATGCTTGGATATGGAAATGATTCGCACTCCTACGGATTCTTCAACCTTTTTCACTATAAAGTGGTTGAAACAGTGGATGTGCGGTTTGATGAGACGAACGGCTCACAAAGAGAGGACCTGCCAAATGTGCTAGATGAAGTTCCATCCAGTGAATCAATCAAACTTATGGGAACTGGAGAAATCATACCGTATGAAGCTCAGCCTGAAGAGGAACTTATCATCTCCGCACCTGATCAACCTGAAGATAATGCTCAGCCTGAAGACAATCCCTCTAACAATGACAATGATCAGCAAGGGCAAAATCTTCATCCTGTACATCCTCGTGTTGCAATGAAGTACAGATTGAGAGAATAATTGATAGCATCAATGCACCAGGTCCACTCACTCGTTCAAGGGAAACACAGCTAGCAAATTTCTGTGGGCACTTCGCATTCGTCTCAATATCTGAACCCAAGAAAATTGAAGAAGCCTTCATGGAACCTGAATGGATTCAAGCTATGCAAGAAGAGCTTCAACAGTTTGAGCTGAATAATGTATGGGAACTGGTTAAGCATCCTGATCCTCGCAAGCACAATATAATAGGCACCAAATGGATATATCGCAACAAGCAAGATGAGCATGGTCAAGTTGTTAGAAACAAAGCTTGTCTCGTTGCTCAAGGGTACACCCAAGTTGAAGGGATTGACTTTGATGAAACATTTGCTCCTGTGGCTAGACTTGAAGCCATACGCATACTGCTGGCCTATGCAAATCATCATAACATACTTCTATATCAAATGGACATGAACTAGCGCTTTTCTCAATGGCAAGATTGAAGAAGAAGTGTATGTTGCACAACCGCCTGGCTTTGAAGATCCAAAACATCCTGACATGGTGTACAAGCTCAACAAGGCACTGTATGGCCTCAAACAAGCCCCTCGGGCTTGGTATGACACACTCAAAGACTTCTTGAAGAGCAAAGGCTTCAAATCTGGTTCCCTCGACCCCACTCTCTTCATGAAGACATATGATGGTGAACTGTTTGTGTGCCAAATATATGTGGATGACATTATCTTTGGCTGCACCAATCAGAAATACAGTGAAGAGTTTGGATATATGATGCAAGAGCAATATCAGATGTCCATGATGGGTGAGCTGAAGTTCTTCCTTGGTCTTCAAATACGTCAGCAACGCAACAGCATCTTTATATCTCAAGAGAAGTACCTCAAAGATTGCTTGAAGAAATTTGGTATGCAAGACTGCAAAGGCTTCATGATGCCAATGCTAGCCAAACAACATCTGGGTCCCGACGACAATGGTAAAGAGTTCGATCAAAAGGTATACCGCTCCATGATTGGTTCTTTACTTTATCTATGTGCATCTAGGCCATATATTATGCCTAGTGTTTGCATGTGTGCTCGATTCCAAGCGGCACCAAAGGAATCGCATCACTTAGCTGTGAAGCGAATTCTTCGATATTTGGCTTACACCCCAACACTAGGATTATGGTATCCAAAGGGCTCAGAGTTTCATCTGGTTGGATTCTCGGATGCTGATTATGCTGGTGACAAGGTGGATCACAAGTCTACATCAGGCACATGTCATTTTTTGGGACGATCACTTGTATGTTGGTCTTCAAAGAAGTAGAACTGTGTATATCTCTCCACTGCTGAATCTGAATACATTGCTGCTGGATCTTGCTGCGCTCAGCTTCTGTGGATGAAGCAAACATTCAAAGACTATGGCATTCATCTGAAGCAAGTGCCACTCTACTGCGACAACGAAAGCGCCATCAAGATTGCCAACAACCCAGTTCAGCACTCAAAGACAAAGCACATTGAAATTCGTCATCACTTTCTCAGAGATCATGTTGTGAAGGAAGATATTGATATCATACACGTCAAAACTGAAGAGCAATTGGCAGATATCTTCACCAAGCCCTTGGATGAGAAGAGATTTTGCAAGTTACAGTGTGAGCTAAATATCTTGGAATCCTCAAATGTCCTGTGATCAGGCACACATCCTAACACTTATGCATATTGATGACTTAGATGTGCAACACACGAAGTAAAGTATATCTTCAATCAATGAAGACATACATTCTAAGTGTGAATACATTAATGTGGATTTGACTTCGGTGCGCCACGATAATTGTGCGCCGTGTCTGGGTCTAATACTTCCTATACGGTGGGTAACGCCACCACCAAATTCTTCTATTTGAAGTGTTTCACCCATGCGTTACATTTGCTATGTCTTCACATTTTGTTTGTCTTCATTCTCAACTTGTCTTCATGATTATCTTCACTATGTTGGTTGGATTGTCTTTCTCACATATATATACTAGTGTTTTGTCCTCTACAGCATTCACTTATAGCTATGTCTTCTTATTGAATCTTTTGAACTAAGTGAATGTGATCGGACCCTAACCTCTCTATGCTTTCTATCTCAAACTCTATCTCTCCAAATCATATGCATTCTCTTGAAACTGTCGAATGTCTTCTCTGCGTCCTTGTTAGCAGAAGATACAGAGATAAACATTAAGTCCGCTTTCAATGCTAATTCCTTCACCTGAAACTCGAAGAAGTGGGAACGACCACCCGACAATCCAGGCGTGCGTTGGAACGTGGAACAACCTCCGATATGTTGCATGATGGCCACGTGTCCTTTAGATGTGAATCGCCAGGGGCACCTGTGTAATAACATTGTGCCGTCCCTGTCCCTATAAATACACGCCTCACCACAGTCATTATCCTTTCTTCCACTCTCGCACAAACCCTAGCACCACCGCTAGCCCTCGACGACACCGACGACGAAGCGCTTAGCTGCCGCGACCTCTCCGACGCCGTCTTCACGCCGGCCGCGGACATCATCTTCTCCGCCGTCGCCGTAGGTGTCCTCCGTCGCCAAGTTAGGGCACGAACGATCGAACTGCTCGGCCTCATCTCCCTCTCCGTCTAGCAGTTCTTCGTGTGGTAAATAAAACTTCCTTTTTTACGGCCCCTTTGATCCTATAGATTCATCACTTTCTACCACAAGCAGTTTCTGTTCACACAAGTTGGATCTATTTCATACTGCATCTCATAATATGCCTAGTATGTTCACTTATGCTTCACAAAGTAGTTAGATTCCTCACTTGTACTTATTCGTGGATTCGTACAAATCTGGAACCAACTCTCTATCCATGAGTGAATGTCTTCGCACTATGAGGTCAATGCCCTCTAAACTGATTTATCTTCAAAATCTTCTGAGAATGCATATGACCTCTTCCCCTTCCCTCGCACCTTAATGTTGTCATAGGTACATGTCCATGGGAGAATCCCTTGGTTCTCATAGTCTGCATTCATTTGCAGAATTCTTACAGCATCATACAAATTCTCCCGAAGCCAGTTCCTGTTTGTCCAGCAAGCAAAAGCCTTTGAAGCCTTTGAACGTGTTGAAGCCATTCAGTTTGAAGTTCATGGCTGCAGAGAAATCAGTAAGGAAGGGTGGCAGACAGCGTCGTGGGGGAACGTCAAGAGATTTGCCTGATGACCTCTCAGAGCTTTACAAGATAGATCCTAAAGAGGATTACAATCAGCGCAAGACCCGAATCCAATGGATTCGAAGATATTGGGCAGAACAATGGTTCAAGTACCGGTTTGTGACCCAGGAATATGCTGAGAAAAATGCCATCAAGCGACCATGGGGAGACATCCTATACATAAATCTTCAACCCAGGTCCAGAGATGAAGCCATTGAACAAGGCTTCTATCCCTGCATGGTCCGTGGACCACAGCCTGCGGATGCACACCCATCGTCATTGCTATGGTGTCGTGACGACAATCTGTTCAAACACAACTTCCAGTTTGCCAAGAATTCGTCTAAGCAAAACAAGAAGTCATTGGGACTAGACTTCAACCCTGGTCCTTCTGCTCCCCGTGCCGATGGCACCCGTGAAGCTGAACCCAATCTTGTTGGGCCCTTCTACAACCTGGAAGGTCTCATCACTCATATCATGGTTCAAGGGACAGCCATGGATGAGCCTGCAGATGATGCTGAATCTAATGAAGCGCCTGCACCGCCGAAGCCAAAGAAACTAAAGAAGCCTAAAGCTTCAAAGCCTGCCTCAGCACCAAAAATCTCACGGGCGAAGCCACTGGCTACTACACCTCCTGAGACAGTGTGCAGTCTGAAGATTTGTCACGCATCTCCAAGCCCTTGAGAGTAAAGATGCCTTTGCAACACACCAGCCAAGAACTGACTGCTGCTGCTATTCTGCGCAACGACGCCATTGATCTTTCCAGTGATGAAGATCTTGCAGACGACGCTCTTGAGCAACCGATCAAGAGCAAAGAAGAAGCAGAAATCTTCGATGATTTCCTCTCTTTGACGTGGCAATTATCCACAACTTCATTGATGAGTGGTTTGAAACCCCCAATCTCAGCTTTGAGGATCCGCAACTTCCAATTGGCCTCAACGTCGCCTTCTCTGGTGCCATTGCTTCTGAGCTAGCGCGTAGTTGAGCTGAAGCACCAAATTGACTATGAGAAAGCTCAGTTCAAGAAGCACATGGCAGAGCTCAGCGTGCAAGAGGTCAAAAACTTCAAGATCATGCTGCACGAGCTCAAAGAAGCCTTTCTCAAGAAGCGTGAAGAAGCTCAAGGTTCTCGTGAGCGCATGAAGAGCCTGGCTGACAAGTGTGTGCAAGCCTACAATGAGGCTGAGAAGCGCAAGGCTCTTGGTCGTCCTGGGATTGATCCCAGGATGGCTGCAAAGAAGAAGAAGAAGCCAGCTGTGGCCGAACCCGAAGCACATCCCATTGTCTTCCCAGCCAGCATGACTGGCTTAAAGCCAAAGGTCAGGTCAACCGCTTTAGAACTGAAGAAGACGAGGAATGCTGAGGCTGAAGCGAGAAAGAGGAAACATCCTGAAGCCTCTGATTCTGCTCCCTCCAAGAAGAAGCGCAAAACCAAGAAGGATCGGGCTGCTCCCAGAGAGCCCTTAGTTGTTGAACCTATCTCAATGGTTCGCCCTGCATCTGAAAATCAAGAGCGCCAACTGATTGTCCATGAGCCTGCTTCCACAGAGGCTCATGAAGACGTTCCAGCAGTTGATCCCACCGCAGCTGAAGACATTGGTCACCATGACAATGTTGAAGATGATGTAGTTCTTCCTCAGATCGAGCACCAACTGGTATCATCGCCTGTGCTTACGCACAGAGAACTCATTAGCATTGGTCGTCCTCTGACGCCAATTGCTCAGGATGCATCATGGGCTGATCATGCACAACAACAAGTCACACCACCCCGGCAAGAAGAAGAAGATGACTTTGAGGCCCAGCCAACTCCATCTCCAAAGGCATCGCCAGCGTTACGCAGGCTTCGCAAAGGACCAAGGTCTCAAGTCCCTCTTTCGAGCATTCCAGAAGGAGAAGTGCCCCACCAATCTGTTGCACGTCAAGTGTTTCCAGATGCCACTCCTACTATGAACGTCTCCGAGTCTGAGGCTAAAGCTGCTGAAGACATTCCGGCTGCATCAGCCGACGACACACAAGAAGAAGAACGTGTCCCTACTCCCCCATTACTGAAGAAGCTGTTCTCGAGGAGAACGTGTCTGTGCCCAACCCTCCAGCTCATCAAGTGGAGGTTGAGAATCTTGAGGCTGCCACCACCAACACAAATGAAGCCAATGACGTAGTCATGGCTGAAGCAAATGTGGAGCCTGCACCAACCAATGTGCCAGAAGTCAATGAAGCCAATGATGCAACTGCTCCTGTTCCTACGCCTGCTGCTGGTCCTCAGTTTGACTATCAAGTTGAGCACAGGCCTCAGGTACAGAAGCCAATGCCAAGGTTGCCCAGGTTTCCAGGTCCTGCATCGGCACCCGGATCTTTTAATGTCAACGGCTTCAAAGCAGGCAACACCTTCTTTAATAGCGCCAAGAACCCCTACTCCAGGGAAAGAATATCTTCTGATCGGTTCTGGAGCTATCCACAGCGAAGTTATTACTCATGCATTCTATATAATCAAGGTCGCATTTTCCCTCATATGCGTCTTGACACTGAAGCCATAACTGGTCTGCCTTGCTTGGAAGAAGCTCTGGATTGCTTCAAAGAGTCTGGATTGTTGTCGTTCGTCACCGACAAAGAGCACTAGAACGAAGAATTGCTGCTCCAATTCTATGCCACTCTTCACATTCGTGGCTACAACAGAGATCCGAAGACTTGGGTCCTTGAGTGGATGACCGGAAATGTTCATCACGAAGCCAAAGCCTTTGATATCACTGAGCTCACTGGTCTGCCCACTCCTGGAGATCTTTATGAACCTGGTTGTCAGCTTCACAATGCAGCTATGGAGAGCATCTTTCAGAAGCTTGAACCAAACATGAGTCAGATGCTTAGCATGATGAAGCCTTTGCCTCCAGATGCTGCATATCCTAAGGAGTTCTTTGTTGAAGACCTTGAGTATCTGCCACGCACTATCTATCACATTATAAGGCGAACTCTCTGGCCCATCAAAGGACATTCTCCACATGCAAAGCTGGAAGGTGCAATGAAGACTTTGGTCTTTTATATTCTTCACGGCAAATGCTTCAATGCACAAGACTTCTTCATCCGCCAACTTGCTGCATCAGGATCTGATCTTTTTGGCTTGAAGTTTTACGCTCCATGGAGAATGCGGCTGATCAAACTACACTCAGTTGTCTCATATCAGCCCTCTGCTCGCAATCATCGGATCTTTCTGCCTGACGTTGATATGTCCGTTGAAGCCATCTATCCAGAGCCTGCCAAGGAGCCTCTTAGTCTTCAGAATGCTGAGTATCAAAGCTTCTCTCAAAACATTGAAGGAGTTGAAGCAGTCACTCGTGTTTATCCTCTGGCTGGTACTACACGTGCACCTCATCGTGCCCTCACTGAAGCCACTGAAAGCACCATTGCCCAACGGCCCAAGAAGCGATCTCGTGTTCTCAATGACCGAGAGCTTCTGGTTGCCCTTCATCAGAAACAGGATAGGCATCATGACTGGCTGAAGCACCAAATGCAAAGCCTCTTGGTGGACGTAAACAGGATTCACAATCTTGCCACCAAGAATGCCTTTGTTGCCCATGAAACATGTCGGCGTACATGGAAAGGACTGACGCTTATGTGCTCTGAGGATGATCTTCAAGAGGATGGCTTCTCTGAACGCTTCAAGTTTGACTCCACACCTCCAAGAAGGACTGTGCTGCGACGAACTCCGTCTCTTGAAGACTCTGAGTTCTCTTCCTCCGCGGCAACTGTGAATGCCAGAGTGATTGATGACGAAGACGATGCCACTTCACCGCCCCCTACTTCTGCACGCATCGACACTGCCCCGAGTTCGTCTGCACCGCCGAACAACACCGACGACCTTGCTGCTTCACCTACTCCTCATGGGAACGAGTAGATGCTCTATGTCTTCAAACCTTTTTGGTCCTTACTGACAAAAGGGTGAGAAGCATATGAGTTTTGCCTAGTGTTTACAACTCTCGTTTTGATACATTTGGTTCTTTGAGTAGTAACACTTAAACTCGATGGTCGTCTGCTACTTATTTGCTATTCTGTGATGCGATGATAAATTCCGCATGTGCGACGATAAATTCCGCACTTAGATCATTTTGCAGACGTCCATTTTTCATTATGCATGTCATTATCTTCACATACTTTTCATGCATGATGAATTGTCATCATAAGTTGAAGAGGATCTCCACAAGTACAACCTGCCATGTGCATTTGCATTCCAAAAGCAAATTACTTATATGCACATCTTCAGGGGGAGCCCTTGCAACTTATGAAGACAATTCCCTATCCTTTACAATTTCACATATTATATTCCCCGTTGAAAACTTCAACTAGTTTGTCATCAATCACCAAAAAGGGGGAGATTGTAAGTGCATCTAGTGCCACCCCTAGTTGGTTTTGGAGTATTGACGACAAACCTAGTTGAGGGACTAATGTGTTTGTGACAATTGCAGGATAACACAGGTAGAAGTCCCTCATTGATTCAGTTTTCCTACCAGAGATGACCCCTAAAAATGTAAGAAGACATTGAAGACTAAGGTGGTATGTGAATACATTCACATTGAAGACTATGACAAGAGAAGACATCGCATGAAGACTCTGGAGCGCGAAGACTTAGTTCTTTCGTAGTTCTTTTTCTTCTTTGTTGAGTCATAGGAACCACCGTACTGTTAAGTGGGGTCCAAGAGAACCAGTCAGAATGACTGAAGTGATGCTTAACCAAAATCCTATGTCTTCGAGTGAAGACTATGAGAGCAAATCTTGTCCAGAGTTGGATAAGTCAGCTTTGCTTGTAGCCCAAGTAAAAGTTGTCGTGTGTGTTTGAAATCTGACCGTTGGAACACGTGTCAGTTTCTTAGTGACCCAGGGTCATTTCGGACAAATCAGGTCGGGTTTCCTAGTGGCTATAAATAGCCCACCCCCTACAACCATAAACGGTTTGCTGCTTAGAGTTAAAGCACGGCTTTTGTCGTTTGAGAGCGACCCACCTCGAAGCCTTTGAGAGAGAATTCCTTGCGAGGATAAAGCCCTAACCACCCAGAGCCAAAGAGTGTTAGGCATCACTTAAGTCTTCCTGTTTGTGTGATCCGAAGACTTATTACACTTGAGGACTGTGAATCCTCCAGCCGGTTAGGCGTCGCGTTCTGAGCATCCAAGAGTCATTGTGGATCGCCGGTGAACGAAGTCTGTGAAGGTTTGGAAGTCTACCTTCAAGACTTACCAGAGTGATTCGGCGAGGACTGGGTGTCCTTAGCTCAAGGGGAATAAGGTGAAGACGAGGTCTTCTGAGTTGAATCTCAGCCTCCCTAACCAGACGTACAGTTGTCACAGCAACTGGAACTGGTCGAACAAATCATTGTCTTCAATGAGTCACTGGTTTCATCCTTCCCTTCCCTTTACTTACTGTTGGTCCTTGTGAAGTCATTGTACGATTGCATCACCATTTGGCTTCACAATATCTTCCTACCTGATCCTTACTGCCTAGCTGCTATTAGTCGTTGTGCTTTTACTTCATTGAATACTTGACTATGGTTTGCCTAGTGTAGTCTACCTTCCGCTGCATGATAATAGGTTTATTTCTATCGTTTGTCTTCGAAACTTACATGTTTTGAAGACTTTCATAAAAATCGCCTATTCATCCCCCCTCTAGTCGATCACTAGCACTTTCACTACTAGGTTGATCTTTCTTGCAATGGGAGAAGTGCTTAGCTTTGGGTTCAATCTTGCGGTGTCCTTTCCCGATGACAGTAAGGGCAGCAAGGCACGTATTGTATTGTTGCCATCGTGGATAACAAGATGGGGTTTTCTTCATATTGCATGAGTCTATCCCACTACATCATGTCATCTTGCTTAAGGCGTTACTCTGTTTTTAACTTAATACTCTAGATGCATGCTGGATAGCGGTCGATGAGTGGAGTAATAGTAGTAGATGCAGGCAGGAGTCGGTCTACTTGTCTCGGACGTGATGCCTATATAAATGATCATACCTAGATATTCTCATAACTATGCTCAATTCTGTTAATTGCTCAACAGTAATTTGTTCACCCACTGTAGAATACTTATGCTCTTGAGAGAAGCCACTAGTGAAACATATGGCCCCCGGGTCTATCTTTATCATATCAATCTCCTACTACCTAGTTATTTACTTTGCTATTTAATTTGCCTTTATTTTACTTTGCATCTTTATCATAAAAATACCAAAAACATTCTCTTATCATATCTATCATATCTCACTCTCGTAAGTGGCCCTATAGGGATTGACAAACCCTATTTGCGTTGGTTGCAAGGATTTATTTCTTTTGTGTAGCTGCGAGGGACTCGCGCGTAGCCTCCTACAAGATTGATACCTTGGTTCTCAAAAACTGACGGAAATACTTATGCTACTTTGCTGCATCATCCCTTCCTCTTCGGGGAAAGGCAACGCAGTGCTAAAAGAGGTAGCAACAACCCCCCCAAGTCGCCGAAAATCCCCTCCGTATCAGCCCCGAATATTCCGACAAGATGGATCCGACAGATCTATCGTCTTTGAATGAGCTGCTAGATCGCATCGCCACCTTGGGAGTCGCAACTGACCATGATCGGATAAATCTTAAACTCGATCAAAGAGAAATTAAATCTCCGCCGGTCACCCATCAGGTAGCGGTTGTGGAGGAACAGGCTGACAATAACTCCTCTCCTACGTTGAGAACCAACTATGTTTGGATCTCCAAACCCGGAGAACCGGATACCCACCCTCGAGAGGACATTCTGTGTCCTCCGAACACAAAATCAGGTGTTAAGCCTGAAGATTCCCGGGCACTCCGGATCCTGGGCTGGTAATCTTGGAAATTCTTCAAGGTGCGAATTTGAGCCCGCCCACCCACCACAAGCAATATTCTCCAAGCAACTCCGGCCCTCCGGACATATGCGACCTAATGTATGTGCGGTTGCAGCCTCGGGAAACAGTCCATCACTTCTGGGCGATTCCTCCTTGTCAAAAACAAGATAAAAGACTACGGCGACACCGACACAATTTCAGTATTTCGCAACAAATGCACGGACAAGAGAATCCTTAATGCCCTCAATCGCCGTCGTGTCTTGTACTTCACAGATCTGGCACACATAGTATAGAAGTACTGCACAATGGAAAGCGCCTGGAAAACTCAGACAGCCCGCTGGGAACCGCAGGCCTTGAAGCCATCTCCCGGACAGGCAAAAAGGGCGCATCCTCGCGGGGCACCTAAGCATCATCCCGTGGACAAGAAATTCAAGCCCTTTACGGGCCACAGAACTGTCTTTGGAGAATGGCTCAACAAACCCTATCAAATACACATGACGCCGAGCACCATACCAACACACAGCCTACGCGCATGTTGGATACTCCTGCAGGTGCCCAAGAGCGGCGAGGGTATCCTCACCAACACTACACTAGAAAGGTACTCTTCAGAACACGACCCCAAAGTACTCACAGTCTTCGAGACCTTCTCATCAAATAACCGGCGCAAACGGGTGCTCTGCGACCTTGCCGAAGTCTTCCATATAGCAGAAATAAACCCTTGGAACGATACGGCAATTACTTTCAATGCCGATGACGAACCAAGATCCCTCTCAGTCCGGGCACCAGCCGCTCTGGTCCCCAACCCAATTGTGGACAATTTTCGGCTCACTAAAGTGCTAATGGACGGTGGCAGTGGACTGAACCTCATCTACGAGGACACCCTCAATAAAATGCAAATGGACAGGAGTCGCATTGAGCAGAGCAATACATCCTTTGGGGGAAGCATTCCCAGCAGGGAAGCAAGATGCTCGGGGAAAATTAAGCTGGATGTGGTATTCGGCACACCAGAAAACTATAGGTCCGAAGAGATAATCTTCCAAGTGGCTCCTTTTAACAACGGATATCATGCCCTGTTAGGGCGAGATGCATTCACACGCTTTCAAGATATACCTCATTACGGGTATATGAAACTCAAAATGCCCGGGCCCAATGGTGTTATCACTATCTCCAGTGATCCAGACATAGCACTCTGCGCCAAAAATAAAACCGCATTGTTTGAAGCCCTACCAGCCGAGGAACTCACCGCACTGCATTCCACAGTGGAAAGGGACGACATAATTCTTGACAAAAGGCCCAAATCCACCTCTTTCAAGCCAGCTGAAGAAATAGTCAAATTTCAAGTCCACCTGACGGATCCCAAGAAAACAGCTTCCATTGGGGCACAACTGGACCCGACGGTCGATGCCGCATTACGTGCGTTCTTGCGCAAGAACTGGGACATCTTCGCCTGGCACCCCTCGGATATGCCAGGAATCCCACGCACCCTGGCCGAACATAGTCTCGATATACTGAAGGGATACAAGCCGGTCAAGCAAACGCTCCGGCGATTTTTCGAACCCAAACGACAGGCTATGGGGGAGGAACTAGCCAAACTACTCGAAGTCGGGTTCATCAGAGAGATCAAACATCCGGCACTGGCTAGCAAACCTAGTCATGGTACCAAAGAAGGATAAATCCTGGTGCCTGTGTGTCGATTTCAAAGACCTTAACAAGGCCTGCCCTAAGGACCCCTTCCCACTACCTCGCATCGACCAGATTATCGATGCAACCGCGGGACGCGATTCACTATGTTTCCTCGACGCATACTCCGGATACCATCAAATTAAGATGAAGGAATCCGACCAAGCCGCAATGGCATTCATCACCCCGTATGGCCCTTTCTGCTTCAACACTATGCCTTTCGGGCACAAAAACGCCGGCACCACTTACAAACGCATCATTCAAACGTGTATGGATAAACAAATCGGCAAGACTGTGGAGGCATATGTAGATGACGTAGTCATCAAAACCAAGCATGCTGAATCATTGGTGGACGACTTACCCCTCACATTCGACAGCCTCTGAACATATGACATAAGGCACAATCTGGGAAAGTGCGTTTTCGGCATTCCCGCCGGCGAATTACTCGGGTTTATTGTCTCCAATAGGGGAATCGACGCAAACCCAGACAAAATTCAAGCCTTGTAACAATTGGCAACACCAACCGACCTCAAGCAGGTCCAAAAACTAGCCAGGTGCGTGGCAGCCTTGAGCTGCTTTATCTCTAGATTAGGAGAAAAGGCGTTGCCACTGTATTGCCTACTCCGATGCACCGACCGATTCCGAACACAGTCCCGATATCATCGGGGGCTCATGCACCGAAATAACACCATCGGCCCACGAAATAATGGTTGTAATTGCCCCATGGACCGAGCCTTTCCTTGCCTACCTCACTAGGAATGAGCTTCCTAAGGATCAGACTGAGGCCCGTCGCATCGTTCGACGTTCGAAAGCCTACAAAGTTCGTGAAGGAGAACTATACAAGAAAAGTACTACCGGGGTCCTTCAACGATGTATCTCCGAAGACGAGGGACGACAACTCTTGCCTGAAATACACGCTGGTCTTGGCGGCCATCATGCCACAGCCCGGGCCCTTGTAAGTAAAGCCTTCCACACGGGTTTCTTTTGGCCCATAGCCCGGGCAGATGCGCAAGACCTCGTGCATCGCTGTGTTGGATGCTAGCTTTTTGCTAACCAAAGCCATATGCCGCCCACTGCCCTCCGAACAATCCCCATTACTTGGCCATTCGCGGTCTGGGGGCTCTATATGGCCGGACCTCTTAAAGGGGAAAGCCATAAGAAGAAATACTTGTTGGTAATGATCGACAAGTTCACTAAGTGGATAGAAGCCAAACTAGTTAAAACGGCTGAAGCCGGACCAGTGATAGACTTCATATCCGGTGTCATACACCGTTACAGTGTCCCGCACAGTATTATTACTGACAACGGCTCTAACTACACAGCCGACGAGGTGAAAACTTGGTGCGCCAACTTGGGCCTCAAGCTTGATTACGCCTCCGTATACCACCCTCAGACAAACGGTCAGGTCGAACGGGCTAACGGCATGATAATGAGCGGCATTAAATCCACACTAGTGCGATCTCTGCAAGAATCAGATAAACACTGGGTCGGGGAACTCGATTCTGTACTCTAGGGGCTGTAGACCACGCCCAATCGCACGACCGGATATTCACCCTTTTTCACGGTGTACGGTGCAGAGGCAGTCTTTCCTTGCGACATTATTCATGACTCACCTCGAGTTTGCATGTATGAAGAGACAGAAGTCGAGCTCGATTGGCAGGATGACCTGGATGGCCTGGAGGAGGAGCGCAATGTCGCGAAGGCTCGTTCCACATTCTATCAACAGTAGGCTCGGCGATACCAAAGCAGAGAAGTGCGGGCAAAGACCTACAATGTCGGTGAACTAGTTTTACGCCTACTAGAAAAGAAAAAGGACAAGCTCAAGCCCAAATGGAGGGTCTCTTCATTATAGATGAAGTTCTCACTGGAGGATCCTATCATCTTTGCAATCCTTCAGACAATCGCTTGGAGCCAAATCCATGGAATGCCACAAGGCTCCGAAAATTCTACGCCTAAGTCCGCACATATACCTTTTTTCTCGTTCTGTCTTTTCTCCTTTTACAGTTTTCCCTTTTTGCCTCGTTTCTATATGACTTCTAGCTCGTGTTCGGATAAACTGTACTCCTGAAGGGCAGACATCCTCAAATGTACTTACCCCACAATACCCGAGGGCTTCTTTTCACTAGAAGCTTAGTCTTGTTATTATTTTTCGAGCATCAAGCTCACCGTATATATGTGTCATCTATCCATATATGTCTTTTCTTCACCATTATATGCACCTTTATGACTTAAGTTTTTGCCAAGCTGGGTTGCCTGGCTCTTGTGCTTATGCCCTACGTTCCCGTTTGTTCGGCTAGGGCATAAAGGGAGCACCTCTGCGATTGTTACAGCCGTGTCATCCGGATATGTACCTCAGACGGGTGAAGCCGAAAGCTAGTATTCTTAAGGGAATGATTGGTCGGTGAGTAAAAGACGAACTGCCCTCGTGGCACTGCAAAACTCCAGAGTATAAACGCGTAGTGTGATTTTTCAGCATCACAGTTCGGTATGCACAAAGAACCGCATACTAGCCCAGGGAAAGGAACCCTTAACGGAACTATTCCTCTGGAAGATGTTTCTTACAATCAAATGTAATATAACATACCTCCCCGAATACAACTTGTCTGTTCAAGCAACGATGACTGGACTGCCTGGTTTCCGAACATACTTCGGTGTTTACCTATGGTATAGTATTCGGAAACACTCCTAACCTAGGGTTTTCGGAGGTCGAAGCAGAAAGTCTGCCATGACAATCATTTTACAAATTTGGATGGAAACAAGTTTGTTGACAAAAGTACATTGCTACTTAGACTCAAAAACATCTTTTTCCTCTAGACCTTCTAATAGGTTGTCTAGTTTACAATCTTGTTGGGTGAACTTGGCGGCCACCTTCACTTGGTCATACACCAGGCTGACGGGAATTTCCTGTCTGTTGGATCCTCGAGGTCCGACCTGGGCCATATGATTGGGATCAAGTCTGGTGTACCGTGTTTTACCATGGCCCAAGCTTCCTGAGCACCTTCTCGGCATGCCGGTATCTTCCATAGCCCAAAACGCGCTGAGCTCTCTTGAATAAATTCACGAGGTCCTCCATACTTCCTAGAGGAGAATTGGCTGGCCATAAAGCCTTAGCAATGCTTCTCATTGCCTTCCGCGCTCGTTGATGCACCTTGGACAGCTCTTGTAGCAGGTTGCCTTGAAATCCGGACACCTCTTCTTCAGGCCGCCCAGTCAACACACCTACAGACATAAAACTTGTTAGGATTCACATTAGCGAACTATACAACAATAAGTTAAAAGGCATACTGAATATGCCGCCTCTCAGCTTTTTGTTCTCCTTCAAGGCGTCTGCTAGTTGGGCTCACACATCTTTCAGCTCTTCGCCGAGCTGGGTATTGGCGTCCTACAGTTTGTTCTTCTCGTCCCTAGTCCGTGTCAGTACACGTTGACTAGCGGCCTCTTGCCTTTCGGCATGTTCTTTGTCCGCCTGCGCAGCCTTCAGTTTCTCTTATAGCTGCGTCGCCGATCCTGCCATTGCAAAACGAACTGTGCTCATTTGCATACACATGATAGGCACATGATTATTTTTCCGGATAGAAGGGAACATTACCAATCGGTGCCTCCTTGGACTTCTCCAGTTCGGCAGTAGCAGCAGTCAGCTAGGTCCGACACTACTCCAGCTCCTGAGATAGCATGTTCTTCTTCTCCGTGAGTATCTGATTACAATTCGATCCTTAAAACCAGTTGCTTCAACTGTTTTCAAGTCTCGGGGGCTACTGGTATATGGCTATTCACTACAAAAAAAGACACACTCGTGACATTTTGGGCTGAACGAAATTTTTTTCTGTCATACTTATGACACTTCCATGACGATAATTGTGACAAATCTCGGTATCATCATAGATGTGGTGGGCTCCTACTTCTATGACAAAAATCATGACAGAAAATGGGCTTTTCGTCCCGGGCGGGCCGGAGACGCAGCTGCATGACATTCTTTGGGCCGTTCATGACGGAAAAAACCATGGTAGAAGCGAGGGCGAGGAAAATATCGGGGTGGTCCCGGTTACGGTGGGTCGTCAGGGCCGAGCGATGCACGGAGGTTTGCGCGTTTCTCTCATACACGCACGCGCGTGGGTGCGAGGAGTTGGGCTTCAACTGAACCCGAGCGAGGCATTCGCCTACTGAACCCGAGCGATTGCACTGCAGGCTACGCGTTACTGAACCCGAGCGATCGATCGATGGCTGTTAACTGAACCCGATCGAGCGATTCCTTCACTACTGCTGCTAACTGAAGTCGATTGATGCTGCCTCTGGATGAATAGTGAGCATTGCTGGGGGGGTTTGGATGAACAGTTCCCAGTGGGAGTGGATGAACAAGACCCCTTGGTGTTGCCTCTGGATGAACAAGACCCCGATCGATCAAGCCGGTTGGGGCTGGATGAACAAGACCCCGTGGAGGGCTGGATGAACATGACCACCCCGTGGGGGCTGGATGAACAGTAGACGGTGGAGGGCTGGATGAACAGTAGCCCGTGGAGGGGTGGTTGAGTAGGAGCCCGTGGAGAGGGCTGGTTGAACAATAGCCGGTGGAGTAGCGTGCGGTGGAGGCTGGATGAACAGGAGCCCGTGGATGAACAGTCGCAGGTGGAGGCTGGAGGAGGTCGACGGTGGATGAATAGTAGCCCATGGAGGCTGGAGGGGGTCGACAGTGGAGATGAACAGTATCTCGTGGAGTCCCATTTTGCGGTACGCCACACCCCTCCCGATGAACAAGACCCCCATTTCGACCGTAGCGCTCCAACACAAGTCTGTTTCCTCCGTTTTGCGGTACGCCACACCTCTCCCGATCAACAAGACCCCGTTTCGACCGTAGGAGGTCCATTTCCTCCGTTTTGTGGTACGCCAGACCCCTCCCGATGAACAGGATCCCGTTTCGAACGTGGTCGGTCGAACAAAAGGCCGTTTCCTCCGTTGTGCTGTACGCCAGGCCTCGTTTCCATCAGCTGTTCCATCCAAGCCCTCCCGATGAACACGACGACGCATTCCGTTTTGACCCAGCCGGTTGGCTCCCCATGAACACGATGACGACGCAGTTTCTCCGTTCCAACCCAGCCATGTGCACGAGCCCTGGCCGTATGTATGCTCGAGTAAGCGTTTGAGACCCTGCTCATATGTACGTATGTGGCCGTATTTTCTTTTTTGCACACTGGCCGCTGTACGTACGTGTACATGCTACGTGCGCGCCTCTACTACGACACATGCGCACCTCTACATCGACCATGTACGTACACGTTCGCGAACAAAATGACAACGCTACGTATGCTTCGACCAGGTGGGTCCCGACTGTCAGGCACTTCCTTGCGTGCGAAGATGTAGCTGGTGGGTCCCAGCAGTCAGGGGGCGAATCATTTTTTTGCCCGGACGCACTTCCTTGCATGCGAAGATGTAGCTGGTGGGTCCCAAACATTTTTTTCACGAAACACGGTGGCCCATCTGGTGGGTCCCCGCTGTCAGGTGGAGGAATAATTATTTTGCACATAATAAGGAGGCACTTCCTTGCTAGGGTCGTGGACCCAGCTGTCTGCCTCTCCACGTACAGTCCATGTCCGATGGAAGACGTTCCTTCACCATGTTGACCACGCCACGCCGAGAGCACCAGGGCGGTGGACGACAGCGAGGCCTAGGAAGGGGACGACGCGGAGCCGGGGAGACACGGCAGTGGATGCCCATGCGTAGAGGATTATGAGGGTTCACTGGTTCGCTGCGGTGTGAGGCTGCCGTCGCCGCAGAATAACAAGGGGTGTGGGTGAGTAGAGGGATGGCCTCGCTAGCGGTGGGAGTAGTAGGGGGCGGTGAGGCCTTCGCCGCATCGCAGCTGGCCATGGGAGGCAGGAGCACGAGGCACGACCGGCGCTGGTTTGGGCGGCTGGAGCAAGAAGACCAGAGGTTGAAGAAGCACTATGGCCGTTGGATGGACATCGTACGGTCACTAGAGCTAGAATCATGCATATTGACTAAGTTGACAAAGCCATTGGTATGCGTCAACTTAGTAGGCCCACAGGTCAGACGGTGTTTCCCAGATGTCAGGGGGAGGAATTATTTTTTGGGCGGGTGAAGCTAGAATATCCGAGATTGAAGAAGAAGCACGTCATCCGTTGGATGGACATCCAATGGCCACTACTGCTAGAACCGTGTATTGACTATAAGTTGACAAAGCCTTGCATACGCGTCAACTCTTTTTTTGAGGGGACGCGTCAACTTAGTAAGGCCACAAGTGTGTGGAAGAGAACTTATAGCCCATTTGAGATTTGTAAGAATGTGCAGCCAGTTTTTGAATTCTAATGGAATTTACTACAGCCCATTTACCGTTTGTTAAAAGTACAACCCATTTCAACCAACCGTTCAAAACAGAATTCAATAATATTTCCCACATTTTGATGGGATCCAAAATATTTTTATCCCGAAATTTCTAGTCATATTAAATACAATTTCAATATAAATTTATATTACATAAAAATCCAACGAAACATTGCGCTCGTAACAATTAATGAAATTAAAATTTTCAATATCCAAAAATAATATTTTATAAAGTAATTACGTGTTTGGTGCATTTTTTATAGTTACTCCCCAGTTTTTATAATTACATCCCATTTATTATTTCTTAAAGCCAATTTTCTTGTTAAGCCTAATGCATCCCTCCTAGGAAAGATTTACAGCCTAGCGGGGTGGAGAATAACAACTTGACCTTGCCTGGGTATTCCTAAAAAAGTATAGTTGGGCTAGCCATTTTCAGCTTGAAAAAAATTAATTTTTGGGCTGGATATCTGGCCTGGGCTACACGGGCCACAGCCCGCCCAGTTAATACCTACAGCGATGTTTTCGTTGTTGTTCGGAGTAGAAAAATTAATATCTGGGCTAAACATCGCTCAAGAAAAACTCTATAGTGCTCACACCTCAAAAATGCAAATACTGCTCGAGCTGCTTGGTCCCAGCTGTCAGCCGCTTCTTGTGCAATTCTCTCGTTTATTGACTACATAGGTTGACAGTGGTGTGGGACCATGATGTTAGGAAACCAGGTGGAAGCAAAAAAATTATTGTTTTATAAACTAATACGGAGGCACTTACGTACGTGCGGCTATGGCCCTGGTGGGTCCCCACTGTCATCCTCTCCAAGTAAAGTCATCTCCTCATCCTCATGTCCGTTGACCATGTTGACAACACGAGACAGCGGCGCCACGACGAGTACAACAACTCGAAGGACAACGGAGAGGGCCTCGCTGGCCCTATGGATGGTCTGATACAGCGCCCACTGCTCATTTGGGAAGCTAGGATCATAGGGCCACATGTCCGCGACGACATTGTCATTCGCTTGTTCACCGGTGCTCGTTGAGGAGACAGAGGTTGCAGCACAGGTCCTCCTGCGCTGGTAGCTCTTCCGCCATTAGGGCGTCGAAGTGCGGCCGCACCTGCTCTATGATGAACACGGCATGAACCGGCTTGGACAGTGGCGCCCGCTCCTGGCCGGAAGCTACGTCCATCGTCTGATTGTCGTCGCTCAGCTCGGCGAGCTAGCTGGCGAACCAGCATGTCCGGCTGCTAGACCGACTTGCTGCCAAGCACGAGTCTGACTGCCCTGGCCCACCCAGACCGCCTCCCTCGCCCGTGTGCGCTTTCCGCCCGAAAGGGTCAGCGCCATCCGCCCCGCTTCCCGGTGTAGGCGATTGCTCCGCCTTCAAACGACACAAGTGCCATTTGTCCGTCCTTCTGCCGCCCACATTAACGATACGTGGTTTCCGAGGCGGCTACTCTGGCACCACACGTCCTTCCCTCCACCGCCCACCATTGCTATATAAACTGTTGCACCGGCCATAGCCGCAGTCATCTGCATTCGTTTCCTTTCTCATGTCCACGCCACTACTGCCCACCATGGCTTCCTCGCGCTCCAGCGCTCTTCGGGACGAGCAGACGACGGACCACAAGGAGATGGCAGTCATTGCTGCCGACTGGCTGGCCGGCAGGCAGCCGGAGGATGACGACGTCCCAATGGAGAACATGGTAGTCGACGATCCGGCACCAACCCCCTCCTCCACGCCATCCTCGCCGGTGCATTGCATCATGACCATCGGCGAGGCCCGTGCCCAATATATGGACACGGTGAGGCAGAACCGTGAGGAGCAGTTCCGGCAGGCGCAGGCCGACGCTGCCTACTACCACCATCTCCTCCAGGAGCACCTGTAGGCAGAGGGGTAGATCGTCGCAGAGCGGACAGAGCAGGAGGCGTTGCTCGACTCGTACCGCTCCACCCGCGAGGGCCGCCTTGAGCACTGGTGGTACCGCATGCGGGTGGTGGAGGCTACGGCCGCCTACAAAGAGGGCGATGAAGCGGGTGAGGCGCTGTTTGGCGAGACTAAGGACGAGGCAGAGGACAATGCCAGCTCCGACGAGTCCCCGCTCTGCTGGTGTCGACGAGGCCCTACTCCGCCGAGGCCCCGTGATGCCAACAACGAGGCAGAGGACACCGCCGGCTCCGCCGAGGCCCCACCCTGCCGGCAACGAGGGGGAGGATTTCCCTTGATCCCCTGAGGCGCTGCCCGCCGACAATGAGACAGAGGACATCGCCGGCTCTGCTGAGGCCCCGCCCCGCTGCCAACGAGGCCGCGCCACACAGAAAACGAGGAAGAGTAGAACACGGTAGGTCACCGCCGCTCGGGTCCAAGTAAGGCCACCGCTGCGACCCTCCGGTTGCTGGCACTGAGCTATACATCATGGAGCAATTCTATGATTACAGGATGATTGAAGAGCGCTCCGTGGTTGAGCAAGCTCATGAGATACAGTCATTTGCTAGAGAACTTGAGCACTTCAGTTGTATGCTACCGGAGAAGTTTGTTGCTGGAGGTATCATCACTAAGCTTCCTCCTTCGTGGATCTCATTGGCACTCTTGATGTGGAAGAAAAGGCGAGAGCAAAGAACACATGTGCTCGAGGAATTGAGGGATGATCTAGTGCCTATCTGGTACACAAGAAGAACTTCCAGTCCCACAAGTTCAAGAACAAGGGAAAGTTTGATGGTCAAGCAAAGTTTGATGGGAAGAACAAGGTTGCGCAACACACGAACTTCAAGAAGAAGAATGACAAGAAGAAAGGTGTTTTCATGTGGGGATCCTGATCATTGGGCTCCTAGTTTCCCTAATCGCTATGACAAGCTAGGCGGGTTGACCACTGACGGCCGGTTAGCTTCTTGGCGGCGACGTGTGAGACATCCATTTTGCATCATGCTTTTATATCGATATTTATTGCATTATGGGCTGTTATTACACATTATGTCACAATACTTATGCCTATTCTCTCTTATTTTACAAGGTTTACATAAAGAGGGAGAATGCCGGCAGCTGGGATTCTGGGATGGAAAAGGAACAAATATTAGAGACCTATTCTGCACAGCTCCAAAAGTCCCGAAACTTCATAGAAGCTATTTTTAGAATATATAAAAAATACCAAGCGCAAGAAGTTCCAGAGGGGGCCCACACCCTGGCCACGAGGGTGGGGGCGCGCCCTACCCCCTGGACGCGCCCCTGCCTCGTGGGCCCCCTGGTGGCCCTCCAATGCCCATCTTCTGCTATATGGAGTCTTTCATTGGGGAAAAAATCATAAGCAAGTTTTCGGAACGAGACTCTGCCGCCACGAGGCGGAACCTTGGCGGAACCAATCTAGGGCTCTAGCGGAGCTGTTCTGTCGCTGAAACTTCCCTCCGGGAGAGGGAAATCATCACCAACGCTCCTCTCATCGGGAGGGGGCCAATCTCCATCAACATCTTCACCAGCACCATCTCCTCTCGAACCCTAGTTCATCTCTTGTATCCAATTCTTGTCTCTAAGTCTGGGATTGGTAGCTGTAGGTTGCTAGTAGTGTTGATTAGTCCTTGTAGTTGATGCTAGCCGGTTTATTTGGTGGAAGATCATATGTTTAGATCCTATATGCATATTAATACCCCTCTGATTATGAACATGAATATGCTTTGTGAGTAGTTACGTTTGTTCCTGAGGACATGGGAGAAGTCTTGCTATTAGTAGTCATGTGAATTTGGTATTCGTTCGATATTTTGATGAGATGTATGTTTTCTCTCCTCTAGTGGTGTTATGTGAACGTCGACTACATGACACTTCACCATTATTTGGGCCTAGAGGAAGGCATTGGGAAGTAATAAGTAGATGATGGGTTGCTAGAGTGACAGAAGCTTAAACCCTAGTTTATGCGTTGCTTCGTAAGGGGTTGATTTGGATCCATATGTTTCATGCTATGGTTAGGTTTACCTTAATATTTCTGTTGTAGTTGCGGATGCTTGCAATGGGGGTTAATCATAAGTGGGATGCTTGTCCAAGTAAGTACATCATCCAAGCACCGGTCCACCCACATATCAGATTATCAAAGTACCGAACGCGAATCATATGAACGTGATGAAAACTAGCTTGACGATAATTCCCATGTGTCCTCGGGAGCGTTTTCTTCTATATAAGTGTTTTTCCAGGCTTGTCCTTTGCTACAAAAAGGATTGGGCCACATTGCTGCACTTTATGTACTTTTGTTACTTGTTGCTCGTTACAAATGATCTTATCACAAAACTATCTGTTACCTATAATTTCAGTGCTTGCAGAGAATACCTTGCTGAAAACCGCTTATCATTTCCTTCTGCTCCTCGTTGGGTTCGACACTCTTACTTATCAAAAGGACTACGATAGATCCCCTATACTTGTGGGTCATCAACATGGAGTCGGAGAGCTATGTTGGAGAAGGACGCTGCTTCTACTTAACTGCTGGTGCAGTTGGCTGACTGACACGTGGGCCCAACAGGCATCTGGGCCACATGTCAGTTACGCAACTGCACCTGCAGTTAAGTCACTGAAGCTTTTGTTCGGCTCAGCCGGACACAGGTGTGTAGCTTTGGTTAATTAATTATACATCCAGCGCACCCCTTTTTAGTTGAAGAATGTATGAAATGTAATGAAATCTGACATGTTTATATGAAATCCGACCGTGTATGAATGAATTTATTTCGATTAGTTCAAATTCTTGTGTCACTGGCATTGGATGAACATGCAAAACAATACGTACTAGCATTATTCCCAGGGTGATCACCTCGTTTGCAGCAGTTTCACATGTACTCCCTCCGGTCCTTTCTAGTCATCATACAAGTTTTGTCTGCAGTCAAAGTATCTCTACTTTGACCAATCCTATAGAAAGAAGTATGCACTTTCACAATGTGCGAAGTAAAAAGGAACAGAAGGAGTACAAAGAGTTTGAGCAGCTTTTTAGCGTTCCTGTACATTGCAATCAAACACACAAGCCTGGCAGGAGATGGAAAAATTGCTAGCTAATCCTTTTGCAGGAGATGGAACATTACATCCTGATGAGCACCTAATATATGTGGATGAAGTTTGTGGATTATGTAAGCTTGCAGGTATGCCCGATGATGTTATCAATAAGAAGGTATTCCCTTTATCTTTGAAGGGAGATGCATTGGCATGGTATAGGCTATATGATGATATGGGATCATGGAACTACAAATGACTGAAATTGGAATTTCATCAAAAGTTTTATCCTATGAATCTTGTTCATCGTGATCACAATTATATATATAATTTTTGGCCTCGCGAAGGAGAAAGCATCGCTCAAGCTTGGGGGAGGCTTAAATCAATGTTATATTCATGCCCCAATCATGAGCTCTCAAGAGAAATGATTATCCAAAAAAATTATGCTCGGCTTTCTGATAACAATCGCACCATGCTCAATACTTCTTGTGCTGTCTCTTTTATGATGAAGACTATTGAATTTAAATGTGATTTATTGGAAAGAATTAAACGCAACTCTGAAGATTGGGATCTCGACGAAGGTAAGGAGTCAGGTATGACACCTAAGTGATACATCTCCAACGTATCTATAATTTTTGATTGCTCCATGCTATATTATCAACTATTTTGGACATTATTGGGCTTTATTATCCACTTTTATATTATTTTTGGGACTAACCTATTAACCGGAGGCCCAACCTAGAATTGTTGTTTTTGCCTATTTCAGAGTTCCGTAGAAAAGGAATATCAAACGGAGTCCAAACGGAATGAAACCTTCGGGAACGTGATTTTTGGGAATGAACATGATCCAGGAGACTTGGACCCAACGTCAAGAAATAAAGGAGGAAGCCACGAGGTAGGGGGCGCGCCTACCCCCCCCCCCCCCAGGCGTGCCCTCCACCCTTGTGGCCCCCCTGTTGCTCCACTGACGTACTCCTTCCTCCTATATATACCTATGTACCCCCAAACGATCAGAGACGGAGCCAAAACCTAATTCCACCGCCGCAACCTTCTGTATCCACAAGATCCCATCTTGGGGCCTGTTCCGGAGCTCCGCCGGAGGGGGCATCCATCACGGAGGGCTTCTACATCAACACCATAGCCTCTCCGATAAAGTGTGAGTAGTTTACCTTAGACCTTCGGGTCCATAGTTATTAGCTAGATGGCTTCTTCTCTCGTTTTGGATCTCAATACAATGTTCTCCCCTCTCTTGTGGAGATCTATTCGATGTAATCTTCTTTTTGCGGTGTGTTTGTTGAGACCGATGAATTGTGGGTTTATGATCAAGATTATCTATGAACAATATTTGAATCTTCTTTGAATTCTTTTATGTATGATTGGTTATCTTTGCAAGTCTCTTCGAATTATCAGTTTGGTTTGGCCTACTAGATTGATCTTTCTTGCTGAGGGAGTCCTAGATTAGGGGGTCTCCGGACAGCCGGACTATATCTTTTGGCCGGACTGTTGGACTATGAAGACATAATATTGAAGACTTCGTCTCGTGTCCGGATGGGACTCTACTTGGCGTGGAAGGCAAGCTAGGCAATACGGATATGTATATCTCCTCCTTTGTAACCGACTTTGTGTAACCCTAGCCCCCTCCGGTGTCTATATAAGCCGGAAGGTTTTAGTCCGTACGATAACATATAATCATACCATAGGCTAGCTTCTAGGGTTTAGCCTCTCCGATCTCGTGGTAGATCAACTCTTGTACTACTCATATTATCAAGAATAATCAAACAGGACGTAGGGTTTCACCTCCATCAAGAGGGCCCGAACCTGGGTAAAACATCGTGTCCCCTGCCTCATGTTACCATCTGCCTTAGACGCACAGTTCGGGACCCCCTACCCGAGATCCGCTGATTTTGACACCGACACCCTAGTATTCGGAAGGCCGAATTTGGGGCGCTATACACGCCTTAAGCCGGACAAAGCCAACTCCTCGCTCTAAGCGACATAAGTCTTTAGGTACTCGAAACCTCTTGAACAGCGACCAGTCTCTCGCCTTATCATGACAGTCAGTTTTAGCTTTCTCTACTGAGGTGGTTAGCCCAGTTGAACCGGGGCACAATCGCAGTAGTTCTCCCAGTGCTACCTTAGCCGCTATAGCGGAACGTAAGGTACCAAAACATGGGAGCCGGGCAAACCCAACCGTTGACCGTCACGCCGGTATGCGAGACGATAACCGTCATGCCAGATACAGTAAAAGTAAATCCGGCCGGGCCGAACACAGCGAGCAAGACTCATTTGAGCCGTGTCGCGATATAGCCCAGTACAGAGGCGCCGCACACCCCCTATGCTTCACAGACGAAGTAATGGATCACCAAACCCCAGAGGGTTTCAAACCCGTAAATATCGAATCATACAACGGCACAACAGATCCTGTGGTATGGATCGAGGATTTCCTCCTGCACATCCACATGGCCCGCGGTGATGATCTACACGCCATCAAATACCTCTCACTCAAGCTCAAAAGACCAGCTCGGCATTGGCTCAACAGCTTGCCAGCAGAGTCCATTGGCTGTTGGGAAGATCTGGAAGCCGCATTCCTCGACAACTTCCAGGGCACTTATGTGCGACCGCTAAATGCCGATGACTTGAGCCACATAATTCAGCAGCCAGAGGAATCGGCCAAGCAATTCTGGACACGGTTCCTAACAAAGAAGAATCAAATCGTCGACTGTCCGGATGCAGAGGCCCTAGCAGCTTTTAAGCATAACATCCGCGACGAGTGGCTTGCCCAGCACCTTGGCTAGGAAAAGCCGAAATCTATGGCAGCCCTCACGACACTCATGACCCGCTTTTGTGCGGGAGAAGACAGCTGGCTGGCTCGTAGCAATAGCATATCAAAGAACCATGGTACTTCAGATACCAAGGATGGCAATGGCAGGTCACGTCGCAACAAACACAAGCGCCGCATTAACAGCGACAATACAGAGGATACGGCAGTCAATGCCAGATTTAAAGGCTCCAAATCCGGTCAGCGGAAAAGGCCATTTAAAAGAAGCACTCCGGGCTCATCCAGTTTGGACCGTATACTCGATCGCTCGTGTCAAATACACGGCACCGCCGACAAGCCAGCCAACCACACCAACAGGGATTGTTGGGTGTTCAAGCAGGCCGGCAAGTTAAATGCCGAAAACAAAGATAAGGGGTCGCATAGCGATGACGAGGAGGAGCCCCGGCAGCCGAACACCGGAGGACAGAATAGGTTCCCCCCACAAGTGCGGACGGTGAACATGATATACGCAACCCACATTCCCAAGTGGGAGCGGAAGCGTGCGCTAAGGGACGTATATGCGTTGGAGCCAGTCGCCCCAAAGTTCAACCCATGGTCCTCTTGCCCGATCACCTTCGATCGCAGGGACCACCCCACTAGTATCCGTCATGGCGGATTCATCGCACTGGTCCTAGACCCAATCATAGACATATTTCACCTCACTCGAGTCCTTATGGATAGCGGAAGCAGCCTGAACCTGCTTTATCAGGACACAGTGCGCAAAATGGGTATAGACCCCTCATGGATCAAACCCACAAAAATGACCTTCAAAGGCGTCATACCAGGTGTAGAGGCCCATTGCACAGGCTCAGTGACACTGGAAGTGGTCTTCGGATCCCCGGATAACTTCCGAAGCGAGGAGTTAATCTTTGATATAGTCCTGTTCCGCAGTGGCTATCATGCACTGCTCGGGCGAACCACATTTCCGAGATTCAATGCGGTACCGCATTATGCATACCTCAAGCTCAAGATGCCAGGACCTCGGGGGGTCATCACAGTTAATGGAAACACAGAGCGCTCTCTCCGCATGGAGGAGCACACTACAGCCCTCGCAGCAGAAGCGCAAAGCAGCCTCTTAAGGCAATCCACTAGTTCGGCGATTAAGGACCCGGACACCTTCAAGCGCGCCCGGAGTAATCGGCAGCAAGACCGCCTGGCACGTTACGAGCTCGCATAGCAATGCGGCCCCCACCCCAGTACCAGCCAAACGGCGAAATCCATGCCACGCGTACATAATTACGCATTGAAAATACCATGGGCACATGTGGGGAGGGGGGCACGACTACGGCACACCCCAAGACACGGCTCAACCGCACTAGGGGCTTCCTGCTTTGTTGTTTTTCTCTCTTTCAGGACCTTAATCTCTAGAAACCCTGTCCGGCAGTATGATTGTCGAACACATGATGCAGCAACCAAGGAGGCAGAAAGCTACGTCACACCACGGAACTCCCAGGTGGTCTATGACAACGAGTGAAATACTCGCTCTAAGTACCATTCATCAGCTTGCCCTTAGAGGGGACATGTCAAATTGTCCTACTTTTTGCTTACCGCACCACTTGTATCATTCTGCTTTAATGCACCTTTTTGAATAAACAATGCATAGCACTAAACTATTATCGCATTCTTTATTCTTTTTATATATATAAATATGTTCATTCATGACATCCAGCACCCGTACACTCTGGTCCGGCCAATACGCTAGGGGCTTAAGCATACCCCATAATAAGGCGTGAGAAGTCCGAACACTTTAGACAGTGCGGCACCCCGAACTTATAGCATTATATGCATCAGCTCCGAATCATGTCTTGGGTCAACAGTTGGGTTTGCCCGGCTCCCATGTTTTGGTACCTTACGTCCCGCTATAGCGGCTAAGGTAGCACTGGGAGAACTACTGCGATTGTGCCCCGGTTCAGCTAGGCTAAGAACCTTAGTAGAGAAAGCTAAAACTGACTGTCATGATAAGGCGAGAGACTGGTCGCTGTTTGAGACGTTTCGAGTCCGTAAAGACTTATGCCGCTTAGAGCGAGGAGTCGGCTTTGTCCGGCTTAAGGCGTGTATAGCGCCCCAAATTCGGCCTTCCGAATACTAGGGTGTCGGTGTCAAAACCGGCGGATCTCGGATAGGGGGTCCTGAACTGTGCGTCTAAGGCGGATGGTAACAGGAGGCAGGGGACACGATGTTTTACCCAGGTTCGGGCCCTCATGCTGGAGGTAAAACCCTACGTCCTGCTTGATTTATTCTTGATGATATGAGTATTGCAAGAGTTGATCTACCACGAGATCGGAGAGACTAAACCCTAGAAGCTAGCCTATGGTATGATTGTATGTTGTCCTACAGACTAAAACCCTCCGGTTTATATAGACACCGGAGGGGTCTAGGGTTACACAAGGTCGGTTACAAAGGAGGAGATATACATATCCGTATTGCCTAGCTTGCCTTCCACGCAAAGTAGAGTCCCATCCGGACACGAGATGAAGTCTTCAATCTTGTATCTTCATAGTCCATCAGTCCGGCCAAAGGATATAGTTCGGCTGTCCGGATACCCCCTAATCCAGGACTCCCTCAGTAGCCCGCGAACCAGGCTTCAATGACGATGAGTCCGGCGCACAGTTGTCTTCGGCATTGCAAGGCGGGTTCTTCTCCATCTTCCAAACGTTTGTAAAGCAGTGTCCGGTCCCATAAATGTTTGGACCTCTTGGCTTTTGTGCCCAATAAGGGCTATCTCCCATGCGTCGAATGAATACGAGGCGCTAGGGTGTTTTTACATTCACCGCCCTAGCCAGATAAATAAATTGTCTATTAAAGGGATGGGGATCCTTAGATCCAATCCATACCATCCTCCCCCAGCGAGAATCCATCAGAGCGCATTTCGGAAAGATCCATTGCAACATGGCTGACCTCTGCAGCTCCTCCTCCCGCCCCCGTAGGCCTAAGCCCGGTGATTGGGAGAGGTGTTCAGTCCCGCACAGTCAATTAGTCGAACTGCAGACTAAGGGATTTCTCCCTCCGGCGTATATGGTGCCCGTTCGAGCCGGGCTTGCCACCTATAATGGCGGCAAGCAAGCAGAGAGCTTTCCCTGCCCCTCTATGGGGGAACGGGTCTGCCTTGTTCCCTATTTATTAAGAGGACTCGGATTTCCAATTCATCCGTTCCTCTGCGGGCTCCTGGAGTTCTACAACCTCCAATTACACAATTTCACCCCCGCGTCCATCCTACATATCGCCGGCTATGTTGCTCTCTACGAATTGTTCCTGGGCTGCGAGGCTCACTTCGAGGTGTGGAAAAGGCTATTTTGTATTGTCCCTCACACACACAGGGGATCACTTTATCAAGTGGGTGGAGCCGAAATATGGCGCATCGCCGATACCGGATACCTGTCTGGTACCCCGAAGAAGTTGTCCAAAGACTGGCCTTCAGAATGGTTTTATATGGAGGACGTTCCCCTTCCGGACCCTGTTCGGCGGGGTCTTCCTGAGTTCAACAATGCTCCTCTGAAGAAACGCCGAAGTTGGCGCCCACGGAGCCCCCAGGTGGAGGACAATGGAGAAGTCCTCTATCTGATGAACCGGATTAAATCACTGGCTCGATCAGGATTGACAGTAATCGAAGTTATGTCGATTTGCATAATGCAGGGAGTGCAACCACTTCAATATCGTCGGCACCCCTTGTGGTGTTTTAACGGGGCGGATGATGCCACCCGCTGCGGGCGTAAGGGTTCGGACAATGCCGCCGCTTTAGCAAAAATTCTGTCCGAATTGTTCAAGGGTGAGGAAGAGGAGTTCACCCGCATCAAGCCACGGGATGGATTCTCCATGTACAATCCTCCAAGCTGGGTAAGTTATATCTCCCTACTCCCATTTCTCCTGCATTCTTTGTCGTAAGTATTCACCTTGCCATTTTGCGGCAGGAACTGCGAAAAGCCATAAAGGAGGTCAGCGGCCCTTCTCCTCAACCAGAGGACCCTGAACGGGCCCTCGACTCCGGACTTGAAGAAGATCCGGTTATATTCGTGGAGTTGATAGACCGGCAGTTCTATCAGTTAAGCTGCGATGATGCCATGGTGGCCATTACGGCCGACTATCCCGGACTGCTCCTAGCATCGCACGTAAGAAAAACCAAAAATGCCAACTCCAAAAACTAGGATCCCCTTTTAGACACTTCACCCACCATATACACATGGCATTTTTACAGGGAAGGCATTCGGGACGCCTTGCCGAACCCGCAGCAACTCTCCAACAAGAGGCACCGAGGCCGGGTAGGCCAAAAAGGAAGGCGGTCAGGACTGAGACGCCGGCGCAAAGGTATGACAAAAAACCCCGCTCCGTGGTTGTCGTCTTTCTCGAAATATCATGATGCCCGTGTTTCTTTAACAGAAAAAACACTCACCGGAATATGTCCGACGATGTTACTAATCAAGCTTCCACCAGTCCGGTGCCAGGACCGGACATAGAGGCGGAAACCGATATGGGGCGGGCGGCGGATAATCCCCCTACAGAGGATGCGGATAGATTATCCGCTACAAACTCAGAAGTGGAAAGCGCCATGAATCATAGGCGCCGTCGGGTCGTACTCCGTGACGCTTGTTTCTCACTAGAGGCATTTGATGCCTTCAATTCTGGAGAGGCATACCTTCGAGCTGCTCAAGATGCTCTAGCCAGAGCCACGGATCAGTATGTAAATGATGTACGGGTAAGTAAATCTAACGATTTATATGTATCAGTAGCCTCTGAGACTTGAAACAGTTAGCAGAACTGATTTAAGGATCATCTTTATTGTGCAGGTTCTCATAGAGAAGAATACTAGGATGTCACAGGAGCTAGAGGAATGCAAGACCCAACTGCGGGCCGCTGTTGCCGCATTGCAGGAACCGAAAAAGTCACCCGCTGGTAACATTTACTTTAAAGAATGATGGTTACCATATAGTGTGTGGTGTGGCTGCAGATCTAACAATAGATGTTGCAGATGAATCCGGAGAAAATCCGGAGGACCAGCATGTTATGCGACAGCTAGAGGCTAGCAAACGCGTGCTGACTGAGGCTAGGCGGGAGAAAAACAATCTCCAAGACTCCAATATCAAGCTGAGCGTGGAACTAAAAGACGTTCGAGCCCAGCTTGCAGACTCCGAGAAGGAGAATAAGCGGCTTCGGCGCGGCATTTTCAGTAAGTGCTTGAACGAATCCTTTTAAAGGAGTTCGGTGAAGAAGCTGACTAACAACTTTATGTCTGTAGGCATGCTGACGGGTGGTCCCGCGGAGGAAATGCCCGAGTCTGCGGGTGATCTTCTATCCGAGCTCTCACATCTGTGCGAACAAGTTCGGCAGGTGATGCAAGGTGTTGCCTAGGCCTTGTGGCCATCCGTCTCCCTGCCAGAGGGCGTTGCAGAGCTTACAGAGAAGCTCAAGGGAGCACGGCGGCGCTTCCGATTATGGAAGATATCGGCCTGCCGACAGGGTGCCAGAGAGGCCTGGGCCATGGTGAAGACGCGGTATACCAAGGCAGACCCAAATCACATGGCCGAGGTCGGACCTATGGGGCCCGACGGAAAAGAGATCCCCGTTAGCTTAGTTTATGGGCAAGTAGAATTAGCTGCAAAGTATTCCCAACAGGATTGTAAGCTAGACCGCCTGTTGGATGGTATAGAAGAGGAATTTAGTCAGTCTGCATGACTATGTAATTAAAGTGACATGTATAATGCCTTCTAGTCGGATTGTAGATCATTTGTCTTGGCGAACCTTTTCGCTTCAACCTCGGGACCCGATAGTCCAGAGTGTATCCGAATACCCGCTCAGTTATATAAGAACCGGGGTATGCGTGGAGACCAGGCGTAGGGGTCATTAGTGCTTGAACAGACAAGTGCCCAACTAGTTATGTTATATTACATGGGTAGTAAGAAACATCTTCCAGGGAGAATAATTTCGTTAAGGGTTCCTTTCCCTGGGTAAGCATGCCCTAAAGTGCATGTCCAGACTGCGATAGGAAACGCGGGAAAAACATCTGGGGGCAGATATGGACAATAAATAAAAAATCATCTTTTGTTCACCGACCGAATATTCCCTTAAGAACGCTAGCTTTCGGCTTCACCCAGTCTGAGGTACACATCCGGCTGACTCGGCAGTAACAATCGCAGAGGTGCTCCCCTTATGCCCTAGCCGAATTAACGAGAACGTAGGGCATAAATACAAGAGCCAGGCAACCCAACTTGGCCAAAACTTAAGTCATATCGACGCATATAATGGCGAAAAAAGGTACATGCGGAAGCATGACACATGTGCGGGGCCTGAGGCCCAGATAAATAATTAAGCTTCTCTGAAAGAAGCCCCCAGGTATGATGAGCGCGGCTAGCGCATCTATATTGTGCAAGCGAGGCACAAGTTGGCCCTTGAAGTCCTTAAGAAAGGATAAAAGAAAGGAAGAAAGAAAAACAAGACAGATAATGTATATGCAAAAAATGGAAAAAGGGAGGGGACGAACATAGAGTCCGGTGCTAGGCGTAGAATCTTCGGAGCCTGGCCGCGTTCTATGGGTTCGGCTCGAGTCGACTAGTCGATGCATCCCGCAGTCCGTACGCTCCACCGGTCAGAACTTGGTCAATAATGAAGGGACCTTCCCATTTGGGCTCGAGCTTGTTCTTTTTCTTATCTAGCAGGCGTAGAACTAGTTCACCAACGTTGTAAGTTTTGGCCCGTACTTCTCTGCTTTGGTATCTGCGAGCCTGTTGCTGATAAAATGCAGAATGGGCTTTGGCTACGCCGCGCTCCTCCTCTAGGGTGTCCAGACAGTCCTGCCGATCGAGCTCGGCTTCTCTTTCTTCGTACATGCGCACTCGAGGTGAGTCATGAATTATGTCACAGGGCAAGACTGCCTCTGCGCCGTACACCATAAAGAAGGGTGTATATCCGGTACTACGATTCGGCGTGGTCCGCAGCCCCCAGAGTACGGAGTCAAGCTCCTCTACCCAGTGCGTATTAGACTCCATTAAGGAACACACTAATCTGGGTTTAATTTCGCTCATTATAAGACCGTTTGCTCGCTCGACTTGGCCGTTGGTTTGTGGGTGATAGACTGAAGCATAATCGAGCTTGATGCCCATTTTGCTACATCAGAGTTTTACCTCATCAGCTGTGAAGTTTGTGTCGTTGTTAGTGATGATGTTGTGGGGGATTCCATAACGGTGTACGACCCCAGATATGAAGTCTATCACGGGTCCGGATTCAGCCGTTTTAATAGGTTTGGCCTCTATCCATTTGGTGAATTTATCCACCATGACCAGTAAGTATTTTTTTCTTGTGGGTTCCCCCTTTAAGGGGTCCAACCATGTTAAGCCCCCAGACCGCGAAGGGCCATGTAATGGGGATTGTTTGGAGGGCGGTGGGTGGCATGTGGCTTTGATTTGCAAAGAGCTGGCAACTGGCGCAACGTTGGACCAAGTACTGTGCATCTGCCCGGGCCGTTGGCCAATAGAACCCTGTATGGAAGGCCTTGCTTACAAGAGCCCGGGCTGCGGCGTGGTGACCGCCGAGTCCGGCGTGGATTTCTGCCAAAAGGTTCCGCCCTTCCTCTTCGGAGATGCACCTTTGAAGGACTTCGGTAGTGCTTTTTTATACAATTCTCCCTCGTGGACCTTGTAGGCCTTAGATCGCCGCACTATGCAGCGTGCCTCATTTTGGTCCTCCGGAAGTTCCTGCCTAGTTAGGTAGGCCAGGAATGGTTCTGTCCACGAGGCAATAATGTCCATTATTACGTGGGTTGAAGGTGTTATTTCGGTGGCGGAGCCTCCGATTGTGTCAGAGTATTCGGTATCGGGCATTTTGGCTGGGTCCGGACTATTATTACCGGTGTCCCCTTCTCATACTACAGATGGCTTGAACAGCCTTTCCAGAAATATGTTGGGGGGACCACATCGCGTTTTGCGCCGATGCGGGCGAGGATATCCGCCGCTTGATTGTTTTCCCGAGCCACATGGTGAAATTCGAGTCCCTCGATCCGAGCTGACATTTTTAGGACGGCGTTTCGGTAGGCCGCCATTTTCGGATCCTTGGCGTCAAAGTCTCCATTTATTTGGGATATTGCAAGGTTTGAATCCCCACGCACCTCCAGCCGTTGAATGCCCATGGAGACTGCCATCCGAAGACCATGCAACAGAGCTTCGTATTCGGCTGCGTTGTTGGAGTCTGTATACAATATTTGCAGTACGTACTGAACGGTATCTCTGGTTGGGGACGTCAGGACGACGCCAGCCCCTAGACCAGCTAGCATTTTAGAACCATCGAAGTGCATGATCCAATTGGAGTATGCGCCATACTCTTTAGGGAGTCCGGCCTCCGTCCATTCGGCAACAAAGTCGGCCAATACTTGCGACTTAATGGCCCGTCGAGGTTTGTATGTTATGTCGAACGGGAGGAGCTCGATGGCCCATTTAGCAATCCGGCCCGTAGCATCGCGGTTGTTTATAATATCATTAAGTGGCACTTCCGAGGCTACTGTAATCGAACACTCTTGAAAGTAGTGTCGCAGCTTCCGGGATGCCATGAATACCACATAGGCTATCTTTTGATAATGTGGGTACCGTGATTTGCATGGAGTGAGAATAGTGGATACATAGTACACCGGCTTTTGAAGAGGGAATTTATGTCCGTCAGCTTCTCGTTTGACGACGAGCACTGCGCTTACAACTTGATGAGTTGCCGCAATGTACAACAGCATTGGTTCGCCGATGTTTGGCGCGGCCAGGATTGGGTTGGTTGCCCAAATGGCCTTTATTTCTTCCAATCCGGCTGTGGCAGCGTCCGTCCACTCAAAGTGTTCGATGCGCCGAAGGAGGCGATAAAGGGGTAAAGCCTTTTCTCCTAAGCGGGAGATAAAGCGGCTTAGAGCCGCCACGCATCCAGTTAACTTTTGGATTTGTTTGAGGTCTGTTGGGGTAGCCAATTGTGACAAAGCTCGGATTTTGGCCGGATTAGCTTCAATACCTCTACTGGAGACAATGAAACCCAGGAGCTTTCCGGCTGGTACACCGAAAACACATTTTTCCGGATTGAGCTTGATGTCGTATGTTCGGAGGTTGTCGAATGTGAGCCTCAAGTCGTCTATCAAAGAGTCGACGTGCTTGGTTTTGACGACCACATCGTCTATGTATGCCTCTACTGTTTTGCCGATTTGTTTCTCCAGACATGTCTGAATCATGCGCTGATATGTTGCGCCGGCGTTTTTGATCCCAAAGGGCATTATGTTGAAACAGAAGGGACCGTATGGTGTGATGAATGCCGTTGCGGCTTGGTCGGACTCCGCCATCTTGATTTGGTGGAAACCGGAGTATGCGTCGAGGAAACACAATGACTCATGTCCCGCGATAGCATCAATAATTTGATTGATGCGGGGAAGGGGGAAGGGATCCTTTGGGCAAGCTTTATTGAGGTCCTTGAAATCGACACAAAGGCGCCAGGATTTATCCTTATTTGGTACCATCACCAGGTTTGCTAGCCAGTCTAGGTGTTTTATCTCTCTGATGAATCCGGCCTCCAATAACTTGGCTAGTTCCCTCCCATGGCCTGTCTCTTAGGTTCGGAGAAACGCCGAAGAGCTTGCTTGACCGGCTTGAATCCCTTTAGGATATTGAGGCTATGCTCGGCCAGCCCGCGTGGGATTCCTGGCATGTCTGAGGGGTGCCAGGCGAATATGTCCCAATTCCCGTGCAGGAACTCTCATAGTGCGGCGTCCACGGCGGGGTTTAACTATGCCCCCATGGAGGCTTTTTTTGTAGGGTCCGTTGGGTGGACTTGGAATTTGACTATTTCATCTGCTGGTTTAAAAGAGGTGGACTTGGATCTCTTATTGAGTATCACGTCGTCCCTGTCCACTGTGGAGCGTAGCATGGTTAATTCCTCGGTCGAGAGGGCTTCGGATAATGCCTCAAGGGCCAGTGCGGCTGTTTTGTTTTCGGTGCAGAGTGCTGTGTCCGGATCACTAGCGAGGGTGATGATTCCGTTGGGCCCGGGCATTTTGAGCTTCATGTACCCATAATGGGGTACAACTTGGAAGATTGTGAATGCCTCACGTCCTAAAAGGGCGTGGTATCCACTGCTGAACGGGGCCACTTGAAATGTAATTTCTTCGGACCTATAATTCTCTGGCGTACCGAATACCGCATCTAGTGTGATTTTCTCAGTGCATCGTGCCTCCCGACTGGGTATGATTCCTCTGAAGGTTGTGCTACTTTGCTCAATGCGGTTCCAGTCTATTTCCACTTTTTGAAGAGTTTCCTCGTAGATGAGGTTTAATCCACTGCCGCCGTCCATGAGTACTTTGGTGAGTCGAAAACCGTCCACAATTGGACTGAGGACCAGTGCGGCTGGTGCTCGGGCTGTTCGGAATTTAGTTTCATCACTGGCATTGAAGGTAATAGCCGTGTCACTCCTTGGATTTATTGCTGCTACGTGGCAGATTTCGGCCATGCTGCGGAGTGTTCGCTTGCACCTATTATTTGACGCAAAGGTCTCAAAGACTGTTAACACCGTATTGTTATCCACGGGATGGTGCTCTGTGGCATTTGGGATAAGAAGATCCTCACCACTTTTGGCCACCTGCCGGAGTATCCAACATGCTCTAAGGCTGTGCGTTGGTATTGTATCCGCTATACTATGAATTTTGCAGGGTCCGTTAAGCCATCCCTCCAGTACGGTTCCATGCCTTGTAGAGGATTTTTGTTTCTTTGCAACTAGCTCGGGTGTCTTACGATAGTGCACCCTTTTACTTCGGACTGGGTGTGTACTCGGAGCCGGATTATCCCAAAATTTTGTTTCGGTTTTCCAGGCGTTTTCCATCGCACAGTACTTTCGTACTATGGAGGCCAAGTCAGCAAAGCGTGATATGTCACGGCGACTTAAGGCGTTAAGGATTCCCTTGTCCGTGCAATTATTGCAGAAAAGTGAGACTGCATCTTCCTCGCGATAGTCCTTAACCTTGTTCATCACAAGGAGGAATCTGGCCCAATAATGATGTACTGTTTCATCGGGCTCTTGCCTGATGTGGGAAAGATCGTTTATGTCTGGGTGGGTGGGTGGATTTGAGTCCGAACCCCTATCCGATCTGAGACCCAGGGGCCGAGGAGTTTCCAATCTTGGAAGTTCGGGTTCCGGAGTGTTACCCGATAAGTGTGGCCCACTGCCTGATTCTATGTTCAGGGCTTGGGTGGTGTCCTCCCGTAAGTGGGTATCCGGCTCGGAGAGCTCAGGAATCCGGACATAATTAGTCCTCAAAATAGAGGAAGAATTGCTGCATTGTTCCTCCACCACCGCAACGTGATGGGTGACCGATGGAGAGTTAATCTCCCTTTGATCGGGTTTAAGCCCAATCCGATCATATTCCGTAGCGACTCCCAAGGCGGCGATGCGATCCAAGAGTTCATTTAGGGAAGAGAGCTCCATTGGATCCATCTGCTCGGCGACTTCCGAGCCGACGTGGAGGTTGTTTTCGATGACCCGAGAGTTTGGCCGACAGCTAGAGCTCCCCCGGCGGTAATGTTGCTTTTAACAACGAGACGAGGCATCCTTCCTTACGACGACGTCACAGAGGAACTCTCAATGAAAGCACCAATGTCGGTGTCAAAACTGGCGGATCTCGGGTAGGGGGTCCCTATTGTGCGTCTAAGGCGGATGGTAACAGGAGGCAGGGGACACGATGTTTTACCCAGGTTCGGGCCCTCTTGATGGAGGTAAAACTCTACGTCCTGCTTGATTTATTCTTCATGATATGAGTATTACAAGAGTTGATCTACCACGAGATCGAAGAGGCTAAACCCTAGAAGCTAGCCTATGGTATGATTGTATGTTGTCCTACGGACTAAAACCCTCCGGTTTATATAGACACCGGAGGGGGCTAGGGTTACACAAGGTCGGTTACAAAGGAGGAGATATACATATCCGTATTGCCTAGCTTGCGTTCCACGCCAAGTAGAGTCCCATCCGGACACGAGACGAAGTCTTCAATCTTGTGTCTTCATAGTCCATCAGTCCGGCCAAAGAATATAGTCCGGCTGTCCGAATACCCCCTAATCCAGGACTCCCTCATAGGGGCTTCGCCAAAATTTAAAATTATAGAATTCTATGGCTAAGTGAGAGTGATAAAGCATTATAGTCCGATTGCCTTGTTCGTTGCGCTGAGCACCTCCCTCGAAGGACCCAAAAATGGGAACAAGAGTGCTCAGGTTTATCCCGAACACCCCAGCACTCGTGGCATGGGGGCAGAAGCCAATGACTAGCCATCTCTCAGATTTGATAAACAGCCGAATAGAAGGTAATATTTTAAATTCAAACAAGCGTTGCATAGCGCATATGAACAAGTTTTCATACCACAGGATCACATGAGCAAGTTCATTCAAATATTACATCTTTCGCACACTCGTCCGCTACAAGACGGGCACCCTTCAGGACACCCTCATAATACATCTCGGGGTGGCGATGCTCCTTGCCCTGCGGCGGCCCCTCCTTCACCAGCTTCTCGGCGTCCATCTTGGCCCAGTGCACCTTCGCACGGGCAAAAGCCCGGCGTGCACCCTCGATGCAGACACACCGCTTGATGAATTCCAGCCGTGGGTAGGCATCCACAAGCCACCTCACCAGGCCGAAGTAGCTATTGGGAAGGGTGTCGCCAGGCCACATCCGGACTATAAAGCCCTTCATGGCCTGTTCGGCCGCCTTGTGAAGCTCGACCAGTTGCTTCAGCTGGTCGCTCATAGGCATCGGGTGTTCGGTCCCAATATACTGAGACCAGAACAGCTTCTCCGTCAAGCTTCCCTCCTCGGCCTGGTAAAACTTTGTGGCATCCGACACGCCGCGGGGCAAATCTGCGAATGCTCCTAGAGAGCTCCAGACTCGGGTAAGTAACAAGTAATTTACTTTCACATGCTCGCTTTGCATATTAAATGCTTTACCCGCCGCTATCCTCCTCATCGCCTCAATCTCCTAGAGGGGCTTTTGGGCTTCAGCCTTGGCATTCTTTGCTCTCTCAAGGGCCGCGGCAAGCTCAGACTCTCGTGTCTTTGAGTCAAGCTCCAACGCCTCGTGCTTCGTCATGAGAGCTTGGAGCTCTTGCTGCACCTTGCCCACCCGTGCCTCTTGCTTTTCCCGCTCGGTGTGCTCCTGGGCCGCTTTGTTTTCGGCCTCGGACATCGCCTGCTTTAGGGTCGCCACTTCGGTCGTGGCCCCTGGCAAATTCATGATGATCCTGTCATTTTGCAATCGCATATATATACAAGGTATTACTTACCTTTGTTCTCCTCGAGCTGCCTCTTGGCAAGGCCGAGCTCTTTCTCGGACCCCTCGAGGTCCTGCTTCAGTGTGGCGACCTCCGCAGTCAGTGCGGCAGAGGTCAGAAGCGAAGCCTGCATACGCATATAGACATACTTATATTAGACTCCTGCAGATATTATTTGATCCTCTATTCGGCTTTTCTTTGTGAACACCAAATAGAGCATTAGGGGCTACTATCTATGCGGTAATATTTTCCATATATTTTAAATACTTACCTCAAAGCCTTTTAGAAGGCTGGCACAGGCTTTAGTCAATCCGCTCTTGGCGGACTGAACCTTCTTGATCACCGCACTCATAATAGTGTGGTGCTCTTCATCGATGGAAGCACCGCGAAGCGCTCCCAGCAGTTCGTCCGGTGCCTCTAGATGGACATAGGTCACTGGCATGGGCGTCTTACCCCTTTTGGAAGGGGGCCGCCTGCCCGAGTCCGGATCCACTGGAGGTTCCGGCGCGGTGTTCGGCTGAGAGCCGAACTTGGAGCCCCCAGGAGCCTTGCTCCCTTTGCTCCTAGAGTCCGGAAGGTCGCCTTGAGGCGCCTCCGGGACTGTCTCCCCCCGGCTCGGTGCCCCTTGAGACAATACCTCGGCATTGTCCGTAGGGCAAGGGGAGGAGGCGGTCGAAAGTGGATCGCTATCCATATCCGACGAATCCAAGGACCGTCCAACGAGGATACGTCGATACGGGCTTGGGGCGGTCTGCATAATCATATTCAGCGTTAGGAGAAGCAATGCGACAAAAGTATGCTATGAGTTACTCTGGTATCCGAATACTTACGACTTCGCTAGGGGCTTGGCCCTGAGAAGCCACTCATCTTCACCTTCGGCGGCGGTGGTGGAGCAGTCCGGAAGAAGAGTCCTTCCCTTCTTGGACCCTTCGGCCTCCCCGGTCGGGGCGGCCTTCCTTTTCTTGTCTCCCCCGGCTGGAGGGGGATCATCTTCATCTTCCTCCTCGTCTTCATGGGAGAAGAGCGTCGCGGAGTTATCGGACGATGGGTCCGGTACCACCTGGCGCCGGGAACTCTTTCGGGTTCCCTTGGCCTTCTTCTTGGTCTTCTCTGGCACCTTATAAGGAGCCGGAGTCAGCATCTCTGTCAGGAGAGCGTCCGCGGTGTCTTCGGGCAGGGGGGGCGGACAGTCAATCTGCTCCGATGCCTCCAGCCAGTCCTGTTAAAGGCATGGGAGCTTAGACCCTGCCCATGGTTAAGCTATGGGAAATACATATCCTACCAGATGTACAGAACTTACCGGATTCGCAGGGCGCTTCGCGCTTAGCCCGCGGTCCTCGATGAGAGAGGGAGGGACCTCAGCGCCCTTGTATAGCACCCTCCAGACGTCTTTGTGCGTCGTGTCGAAGAGCTCGCTTAGAGTCTGGTGCCGGGCCGGGTCGAACTCCCATAAGTTGAAATCTCGTTGTTGACACGAGAGCATCCAGCGGAAGAGCATGACCTGGACTATGTTGACAAGCTTAAGTTTCTTGCTTGTCATGTTCCGGAAACACTTCTGGAGTCCGTCCAGCTCCACCGATGAACCCCAGGACAGGCCCTTCTCCTTCGAGGAAGTGAGCCGCGTGGGGATTCCGGATCGAAACTCGGGGGCTGCCACCCAGTTGGTGTCGCGCGGCTCGGTGATGTAGAACCACCCCGATTGCCACCCCTTTACGGTCTCCACGAAGGAGCCCTCGAGCCATGCAACGTTGGGCATTTTGCCCACCATGGATCCGCCGCATTCCGCTTGTTGTCCGCCTACAACCTTCATCTTGATATTGAAGGTCTTCAGCGATAGGCTGAAGTGGGGCCGGATGCGGAGGAAAGCCTCGCACACGACGATGAACGCCGAGATGTTGAGGATAAAATTCAGGGCCAGATCATGAAAGTCCAGCCCATAGTAGAACATGAGGTCGCGGATGAATGGATGGAGGGGAAACCCCAATCCGCGAATGAAGTTGGGGAGGAAAACCACCCTTTCGTGAGGTTCCGGGGTAGGGATGACCTGCCCCGCGGCTGGCAGCCGGTGCGCGATGTCCGCGGCTAAGTATCCGGCTCCACGCAACTTTTTGATGTGCCCCTTCGTGACGGAGGAGGCCATCCACTTGCCTCCCGCTCCGGACATGTTTGGAGAGAGTTGAGGAGGAGGATGCGGACTAGGGCGCTGGAGCTCGAGTGCGTGAGAATGGATGAGCAAGGAGGAAGAAGGCGTGGGTAGAAAAAGGTGAGATCTTATCCCTTTATAAGGGCGGACTAAACTATGCGCCCCCACTAGCCTGGTAAAACTCGCTTATCCCCCAAGCGTCGTAATTGATGGCGTGGTTGGGTTACCCACGTCCGTATTGATGAGAATCCCATAATAAGGGGAACACGATCTCTGCCTTGACAAGACGTGTCAAGAAACCATCTCGCATTATGTGCAGGGCTGGTTAAAGGAAAATGGTTCGAATAATTACCGGACCATGGCATGATGTCATGCTGGCAAAACGTGTCAGCATATTGGATTTGTGGAAATATTATTCTCTCTACGGTGGTATGTGGAACTTATTTTGCAGGGTCGGACACTATCCTTGTACTCAAACTCTTCTGTGGTGTATTCGGAGGAGGAACCCGCCTTGCAATGCCAAAGACAACACTGCGCGCCGGACTCATCGTCGTTGAAGCATGGTTCAGGGGCTACTGAGGGAGTCCTGGATTAGGGGGTCTCCGGACAGCCCGACTATATCCTTTGGCCGGACTGTTGGACTATGAAGACATAAGATTGAAGACTTTGTCCCGTGTCCGGATGGGACTCTACTTGGCGTGGAAGGCAAGCTAGGCAATACGGATATGTATATCTCCTCCTTTGTAACCGACCTTCTGTAACCCTAGCCCCCTCTGGTGTCTATATAAACCGGATGGTTTTAGTCCGTAGGACAACATATAATCATACCATAGGCTAGCTTCTAGGGTTTAGCCTCTCCGATCTCGTGGTAGATCAACTCTTGTACTACTCATATTATCAAGAATAATCAAGTAGGACGTAGGGTTTCACCTCCATCAAGAGGGCCCGAACCTGGGTAAAACATCATGTCCCCTGCCTCCTGTTACCATCTGCCTTAGACGCACAGTTCGGGACCCCCTACCCGAGATCCGCCGGTTTTGACACCGACACTTGCAATGGGAGAAGTGCTTAGCTTTGGGTTCAATCTTGCGGTGTCCTTTCCCAGTGACAGTAGGGGCAGCAAGGCACGTATTGTATTGTTGCCATCGAGGATAACAAGATGGTTTTTTTTATCATATTGCATGAATTTATCCCACTACATCATGTCATCTTGCTTAAGGCGTTACTCTGTTTTCATGAACTTAATACTCTAGATGCATGCTGGATATCGGTTGATGAGTGGAGTAATAGTAGTAGATGCAGGCAGGAGTCGGTCTACTTGTCTCGGACGTGATGCCTATATGCATGATCATACCTAGATATTGTCATAACTATGCTCAATTCTGTCAATTGCTCAACAGTAATTCGTTCACCCACCGTAAAATACTTATGCTATTGAGAGAAGCCACTAGTGAAACCTATGGCCCCCAGGTCTATCTTCATCATATTAATCTTCCAATACTTAGTTATTTCCTTTGCTTTTTTACTTTGCTTTTATTTTACTTTGCATCTTTATCATAAAAATACCAAAAATATTATCTTATCATATCTATCAGATCCCACTCTCGTAAGTGACTGTGAAGGGATTGACAACCCCATATCGCGTTGGTTGCGAGGAGTTATTTGTTTTGTGCAGGTACTAGAGACTCGCGCATAGCCTCCTATTGGATTGATACCTTGGTTCTCAAAAACTGAGGGAAATACTTATGCTACTTTGCTGCATCATCCTTTCCTCTTCAAGGAAATCCAACGCAGTGCTCAAGAGGTAGCACTAAGTTTGATTGTGTTAAATCTTTTATGGATACAGATGTTTTCCGTAAATTTAGCACTAAATATGGACTTGACTCTGAGATAGTAGCTTCTTTCTGTGAATCTTTTGCTACTCATGTTGATCTCCCTAAGGAGAAGTGGTTTAAATATCATCCTCCCATAGAAGTAAAAGTATTTGCACCTATTAAAGTTGAAGAAAAGACTATCACTTATAATGATCCTATTATTCCTACTGCTTATGTTGAGAAACCACTTTTTCCTGTTAGGATAAAAGATCATGCTAAAGCTTCAACTGTGGTTCGTAAAGGCAATATTAGAACCTATACACCTCCTGAGCAAGTTAAAGTTGAACCTAATATTGCTATTGTTAAGGATCTCTTGGCTGATAATATTGATGGGCATGCTATTTATTTCTGTGATGAAACTACTAGAATTGCTAAACCTTGTGCTAAAGAAAAACATAGACATGTGGTAGGCATGCCTGTTATTTATGTTAAAATAGGAGATCATTGTTATCATGGCTTGTGTGATATGGGTTCCAGTGCTAGTGCAATACCTATTGGGTTATACAAAGAAATTATGCATGATATTGCACCTGCTGAGTTAGAAGATATCGATGTCACAATTAAACTTGATAATAGGGATACTATTTCACCAATTGGGATTGTTAGTGAAGGAAATATGCCCTAGAGGCAATAATAAAGTTATTATTTATTTCCTTATTTCATGATAAATGTTTATTATTCATGCTAGAATTGTATTAACCGGAAACATAATACATGTGTGAATACATAGACAAACAGAGTGTCACTAGTATGCCTCTACTTGACTAGCTCGTTAATCGAAGATGGTTATGTTTCCTAACCATGAACAAAAGAGTTGTTATTTGATTAACGGGATCACATCATTAGAAGAATGATGTGATTGACTTGACCCATTCCGTTAGCATAGCACTTGATCGTTTAGTTTGTTGCTATTGCTTTCTTCATGACTTATACATGTTCCTATGACTATGAGATTATGAAACTCCCGTTTACCGGAGGAACATTTTGTGTGCCACTAAACGTCATAACGTAACTGGGTGATTATAAAGGTGCTCTACAGGTGTCTCCGAAGGTACATGTTGGGTTGGCGTATTCCGTGATTAGGATTTGTCACTCCGATTGTCGGAGAGGTATCTCTGGGCCCTCTCGGTAATGCACATCACATAAGCCTTGCAAGCATTGCAACTAGTAAGTTAGTTGCGAGATGATGTATTACGAAACGAGTAAAGAGACTTGCCGGTAACGAGATTGAACTAGGTATTGAGATACCGACGATCGAATCTCGGGCAAGTAACATACCGATGACAAAGGGAACAACGTATGTTGTTATGCGGTCTGACCGATAAAAGATCTTCGTAGAATATGTGGGAGCCAATATGAGCATCTAGGTTCCGCTATTGGTTATTGACCGGAGACGTGTCTCGGTCATGTCTACATTGTTCTCGAACCCGTAGGGTCCGCACGCTTAAGGTTTCGATGACAGTTATATTATGAGTTTATTAGTTCTGATGTACCAAAGTTAGTTCGGAGTCCCGGATATGATCACGGACATAACGAGGAGTCTCGAAATGGTCGAGACATAAAGATTGATATATTGGACGGCAATATTCGGACACCGGAAGTGTTCCGGGGAAGTTTCGGATAAAACCGGAGTACCGGGGGGTTACCGGAACCCCCCAGGGGGGTTAATGGGCCTCATGGGCCTAAAGTGGAGAAGAGGAGGGGCGGCTAGGGCAGGCCGCGCGCCCTCTCTCCCCCTAGTGCGAATTGGACAAGGAGGGAGGGGCGGCGCCCCACCTTTCCTTCCTCTTCTCTCTCCCTTCCTTCCCCCTCTCCTACTTGGACAAGGAAAAGGAGGGAGTCCTACTCCCGGTAGGAGTAGGACTCCTCCCTAGCGCGCCTCATCATGGCCGGCCGCCCCTCCCCCTTGCTCCTTTATATACGGGGGCAGGGGGGCACCTCTAAACACAACAATTGATCCTTGAGATCTCTTAGCCGTGTGTGGTGCCCCCCTCCACCATAATCCTCGATAATATTGTAGCGGTGCTTAGGAGAAGCCCTGCGATGATAGAACATCAGGATCGTCACCACGCCATCGTGCTGACGGAACTCTTCCCTGACACTTTGTTGGATCGGAGTCCGGGGATCGTCGTTGAGCTGAACGTGTGCTAGAACTCGGAGGTGCCGTAGTTTCGGTGCTTGATCGGTCGGGCCGTGAAGACGTACGACTACATCAACCGCGTTGTTATAACGCTTCCGCTTTCGGTCTATGAGGGTACATGGACAACACTCTCCCTTCTCGTTGCTATGCATCACCGTGATCTTGCGTGTGCGTAGGAATTTTTTTGAAATTACTACGTTCCCCAACAGTGGCATCCGAGCCTAGGTTTTATGTGTTGATGTTATTTGCACGAGTAGAACACAAGTGAGTTGTGGGCGATATAAGTCATACTGCTTACCAGCATGTCATACTTTGGTTCGGCGGTATTGTTGGATGAAGCGGCGCGGACCGACATTACGCGTACGCTTACGCGAGACTGGTTCTACCGACGTGCTTTGCACACAGGTGGCTGGCGGGTGTCAGTTTCTCCAACTTTAGTTGAACCGAGTATGGCTACGCCCGGTCCTTGCGAAGGTTAAAACAGCACCAACTTGACAAACTATCGTTGTGGTTTTGATGCGTAGGTAAGATTGGTTCTTGCTTAAAGCCCGTAGCAGCCACGTAAAACTTGCAACAACAAAGTAGAGGACGTCTAACTTGTTTTTGCAGGGTATGTTGTGATGTGATATGGTCAAGACATGATGCTAAATTTTATTGTGTGAGATGATCATGTTTTGTAACCGAGTTATCGGCAACTGGCAGGAGCCATATGGTTGTCGCTTTATTGTATGCAATGCAACTGCGCTGTAATGCTTTACTTTATCACTAAGCGGTAGCGATAGTTGTGGAAGCATAAGATTGGCGAGGCGACAACGATGCTACGATGGTGATCAAGGTGTCGCGCCGGTGACGATGGTGATCATGATGGTACTTCGGAGATGGAGATCACAAGTACAAGAAGATGATGGCCATATCATATCACTTATATTGATTGCATGTGATGTTTATCTTTTATGCATCTTATCTTGCTTTGATTGACGGTAGCATTATAAGATGATCTCTCCACTAATTATCAAGTAGTGTTCTCCCTGAGTATGCACCGTTGCCAAAGTTCGTCGTGCCCAGACACCACGTGATGATCGGGTGTGATAAGCTCTACGTCCATCTACAACGGGTGCAAGCCAGTTTTTGCACACGCAGAATACTCAGGTTAAACTTGACGAGCCTAGCATTTACAGACATGGCCTCGGAACACTGGAGACCGAAAGGTCGAGCGTGAATCATATAGTAGATATGATCAACATAGTGATGTTCACCATTGAAAACTACTCCATCTCACGTGATGATCGGACATGGTTTAGTTGATTTGGATCACGTGATCACTTAGAGGATTAGAGGGATGTCTATCTAAGTGGGAGTTCTTAAGTAATATGATTAATTGAACTTTAATTTATCATGAACTTAGTCCTAGTAGTATTAGCGTATCCATGTTGTAGATCAATAGCTCGCATTGTTGCTTTCATATGTTTATTTTGATATGTTCCTAGATAAAATTGTGTTGAAAGATGTTAGTAGCAATGATGCGGATTGGATCCGTGATCTGAGGTTTATCATCATTGCTGCACAGAAGAGTTATATCCTTAATGCACCGCTAGGTGACAGACCTATTGCAGGAGCAGATGCAGACGTTATGAACGTTTGGCTAGCTCAATATGATGACTACTTGATAGATTAGTGCACCATGCTTAACGGCTTAGAATCAGGACTTCAAAGACGTTTTGAACGTCATGGACCATATGAGATGTTCCAGGAGTTGAAGTTAATATTTCAAGCAAATACCGGAGTTGAGAGATAAGAAGTCTCCAACAAGTTCTATAGCTAAAAGATGGAGGAGAATCGCTCAACTAGTGAGCATGTGCTCATATTGTCTGGGTACTACAATTGCTTGAATCAAGTGGGAGTTAATCTTCCAGATAAAATAGTGATTGACAGAATTCTCTAGTCACCATCACCAAGTTAGTAGAACTTCATGATGAACTATAATATGCAAGGGATAACGGAAACGATTCCCAAGCTCTTCGTGATGCTAAAATCGACGAAGGTAGAAATCAAGAAAAACATCAAGTGTTGATGGTAGACAAGACCACTAGTTTCAAGAAAAGGGCAAAAGAAAGAAGGGGAACTTCAAGAAGAACGGCAAGCAAGTTGCTGCTCAAGTGAAGAAGCCCAAGTCTGGACCTAAGCCTGAGACTGAGTGCTTCTACTGCAAAAGGGACTGGTCATTAGAAGCGGAACTAACCCAAGTAATTGGTGGATAAGAAGGATGGCAAAGTGAACAAAGGTATATTGGACATACATGTTATTGATGTGTACTTTACTAGTGTTTATAGCAACCCCTCGACATTTGATACTGGTTCAGTTACTAAGAGTAGTAACTCGAAACGGGAGTTGCAGAATAAACAGAAACTAGTAAAAGTCGAGGTGACGATGTGTGTTGGAAGTAGTTCCAAGATTGATATGATCATCATCGCACTCTCCCTATACTTTCGGGATTAGTATTGAAACTAAATAAGTGTTATTTGGTGTTTGCGTTGAGCATGAATATGATTTGATCATGTTTATTGCAATACGGTTATTCATTTAAGTTAGAGAACAATTGTTGTTCTGTTTACATGAATAAAACCTTCTATGGTCATACACACCAATGAAAATGGTTTGTTGGATCTCGATCGTAGTGATACACATATTCATAATATTGAAGCCAAAAGATGCAAAGTTAATAATGATAGTGCAACTTATTTGTGGCACTGCCGTTTAAGTCATATTGGTGTAAAGCGCATGAAGAAACTCCATGCTGATGGGATTTTGGAATCACTTGATTATGAACCACTTGATGCTTGCGAACCATGTCTCTTGGGCAAGATGACTAAGACTCCGTTCTCCGGAACAATGGAGCGAGCAACAAACTTATTGGAAATAATACATAGATATGTATGCGGTCTGATGAGTATTAAGGCTCGCGGCAAGTATCGTTATTTTTTGAACTTCACAGATGATTTGAGCAGATATGGGTATATCTACTTGATGAAACATAAGTCTGAAACATTTGAAAAGTTCAAAGAATTTCAGAGTGAAGTGGAAAATCATTGTAACAAGAAAATAAAGTTTCTATGATCTAATCGTGGAACAGAATATTTGAGTTACGAGTTTGGCCTTCAGTTAAAACAATGTGAAATAGTTTCACCACTCACGCCACCTGGAACACCACACTGTAATGGTGTGTCCGAACGTCGTAACCGTACTTTATTAGATATGGTGCGATCTATGATGTTTCTTACCGATTTACCACTATCATTTTTGGGGTCATGCATTAAAGACAGCTGCATTCACGTTAAAAAGGGGCACCATCTAAGTCTGTTGAGACGACACAATATGAATTGTGGTTTGGCAAGAAACCAAAGTTGTCGTTTCTTAAAGTTTGGGGTTCCGCGATGCTTATGTGAAAAAGTTTCATCCTGGTAAGCTCAAACCCAAATCGGAGAAATGTGTCTTCATAGGATACCCAAAGGAGAAAGTTGGGTACACCTTCTATCACAGATCCGAAGGCAAGACATTCATTGATAAGAATGGATCCTTTCTAGAGAAGGAGTTTCTCTTGAAAGAAGTGAGTGGGAGGAAAGTAGAACTTGATAAGGTAATTGTACCTTCTCCCTTATTGGAAAGTAGTTCATCACAAAAATATGTTCCTGTGACTAATACACCAATTAGTGAGGAAGCTAATGATGATAATCATGTAACTTTAGATCAAGTACTAGCGAACCTCGTAGGTAAACCAAAGTGAGATCCGCACCAGAGTGGTACGGTAATCCTATTCTGGAGGTCATGTTACTTGACCATGACGAGCCTACGAACTATGAGGAAGTGATGATGAGCCCAGATTCCGCAAAATGGTTTGAGGCCATGAAATCTGAGATGGGATCCATGTATGAGAACAAATTGTGGACTTTGGTTGACTTGCCCAATGATCGGCAAGCAATTGAAAATAAATGGATCTTCAAGAAGAAGACTGATGCTGACGGTAATGTTACTGTCTACAAAGCTCGACTTGTCGCAAAAAGTTTTCGACAAGTTCAAGGGATTAACTACGATGAGACCTTCTCACCCGTAGCGATGCTTAAGTCTGTCCGAATCGTGTTAGCAATTGCCGCATTTTATGATTATGAAATTTGGCAGATGGATGTCAAAATTGCATTCCTGAATGGATTTCTGGAAGAAGAGTTGTATATGATGCAGCCGGAAGGTTTTGTCGATCCAAAGGGAGCTAACAAAGTGTGCAAGCTCCAGCGATCTATTTATGGACTGGTGCAAGCCTCTCGGAGTTGGAATAAACGCTTTGATAGTGTGATCAAAGCATTTGGTTTTATATAGACTTTTGGAGAAGCCTGTATTTACAAGAAAGTGAGTGGGAGCTCTATAGCATTTCTGATATTATATGTAGATGACATATTACTAATCGAAAATGATATAGAATTTCTGGATAGCATAAAGGGATACTTGAATAAGAGTTTTTCAATGAAAGACCTCGGTGAAGCTGCTTACATATTGAGCATCAAGATCTATAGAGATAGATCAAGACGCTTGATAAGTTTTTCAATGAGTACATACCTTGACAAGATTTTGAAGTATTTCAAAATGGAACAGTCAAAGAAAGAGTTCTTGCCTGTGTTACAAGGTGTGAAGTTGAGTAAGACTCAAAACCCGACCACAGCAGAAGATAGAGAGAGAATGAAAGTCATTCCCTATGCCTCGACCATAGGTTCTATAAAGTATGCCATGCTGTGTACCAGACCTATTGTATACCCTGCCCTGAGTTTGGCAAGGGAGTACAATAGTGATCTAGGAGTAGATCACTGGACATTGGTCAAAATTATCCTTAGTGGAATAAGGATATGTTTCTCGATTATGGAGGTGAAAAAAGGTTCGTCGTAAAGGGTTACGTCGATGCAAGTTTTGACACTGATCCAGATGATTCTAAGTCTCAATCTAGATGCATATTGAAAGTGGGAGCAATTAGCTAGAGTAGCTCCGCGCAGAGCATTGTTGACATGGAAATTTGCAAAATACATACGGATCTGAATATGGCAGACCCGTTGACTAAACTTCTCTCACAGGCAAAACATGATCACACCTTAGTACTCTTTGGGTGTTAATCACATAGCGATGTGAACTAGATTATTGACTCTAGTAAACCCTTTGAGTGTTGGTCACATAATGATGTGAACTATTGGTGTTAAATCACATGGCAATGTGAACTAGATTATTGACTCTAGTGCAAGTGGGAGACTGAAGGAAATATGCCCTAGAGGCAATAATAAAGTTATTATTTATTTCCTTATTTCATGATAAAAGTTTATTATTCATGCTAGAATTGTATTAATCGGAAACATAATACATGTGTGAATACATAGACAAACAGAGTGTCACTAGTATGCCTCTACTTGACTAGCTCGTTAATCAAAGATGGTTATGTTTCCTAACCATGAACAAAAGAGTTGTTATTTGATTAACGGGATCACATCATTAGAAGAATGATGTGATTGACTTGACCCATTCCGTTAGCATAGCACTTGATCGTTTACTTTGTTGCTATTGCTTTCTTCATGACTTATACATGTTCCTATGACTATGAGATTATGCAACTCCCGTTTACCGGAGGAACACTTTGTGTGCCACCAAACGTCACAACATAACTGGGTGATTATAAAGGTGCTCTACAGGTGTCTCCGAAGGTACATGTTGGGTTGGCGTATTTCGAGATTAGGATTTGTCACTCCGATTGTCGGAGAGGTATCTCTGGGCCCTCTCGGTAATGCACATCACATAAGCCTTGCAAGCATTGCAACTAGTAAGTTAGTTGCGAGATGATGTATTATGAAACGAGTAAAGAGACTTGCCGGTAACGAGATTGAACTAGGTATTGAGATACCGACGATCGAATCTCGGGCAAGTAACATACCGATGACAAAGGGAACAACGTATGTTGTTATGCGGTCTGACCGATAAAAGATCTTCGTAGAATATGTGGGAGCCAATATGAGCATCCAGGTTCCGCTATTGGTTATTGACCGGAGACGTGTCTCGATCATGTCTACATTGTTCTCGAACCCGTAGGGTCCGCACGCTTAAGGTTTCGATGACAGTTATATTATGAGTTTATTAGTTTTAATGTACCGAAGTTAGTTCGGAGTCCCGGATATGATCACGGAAATAACAAGGAATCTCGAAATGGTCGAGACATAAAGATTGATATATTGGACGGCAATATTCGGACACCGGAAGTGTTCCGGGGAAGTTTCGGATAAAACCAGAGTACCGGGGGGTTACCGGAACCCCCCCCCCCCCCGGGGAGTTAATGGGCCTCATGGGCCTAAAGTGGAGAAGAGGAGGGGCGGCCAGGGCAGGCCGCGCGCCCCCTCTCCCCCTAGTCCGAATTGGACAAGGAGGGAGGGGCAGCGCCCCCCCTTTCCTTCCTCTTCTCTCTCCCTTCCTTCCCCCTTTCCTACTTGGACAAGAAAAAGGAGGGAGTCCTACTCCCGGTAGGAGTAGGACTCCTCCCTGGCGCGCCTCATCATGGCCGCCCGCCCCTCCCCTTGCTCCTTTATATACGGGGGCAGGGGGCACCTCTAGACACACCAATTGATCCTTGAGATCTCTTAGCCGTGTGCGGTGCCCCCCTCCACCATAATCCTCGATAATATTGTAGCGGTGCTTAGGCGAAGCCCTGCGACGGTAGAACATCAAGATCGTCACCACGCCGTCGTGCTGACGGAACTCTTCCCCGACACTTTGCTGGATCGGAGTCCGGGGATCGTCGTCAAGCTGAACGTGTGCTAGAACTCGGAGGTGTCGTAGTTTCGGTGCTTGATCGGTCAGGCCGTGAAGACGTACGACTACATCAACCGCGTTGTTATAACGCTTCCGCTTTCGGTCTACGAGGGTACGTGGACAACACTCTCCCCTCTCGTTGCTATGCATCACCATGATCTTGCGTGTGCGTAGGAAATTTTTTGAAATTACTACGTTCCCCAACAGTTAGAGATGTTGAAGTCTTGTGTGGGAAAGCTAAATATCCTGCTGATTTTCTTGTTCTTGGTTCCCCAAAAGATAGCTTTTGTCCCATTATATTTGGTAGACCCTTCTTAAACACTGTTAATACTAGGATAGACTGCGAAAAGGATGTTGTTACTATTGGCTTAGGTGATATGTCTCATGAGTTCAACTTTTCTAAATTTAGTAGACAACACCGTGAAGAGGAATTTCCTAGTAAAGATCAAATTGTTGGCCTTGCTTCTATTGCCGTACCTCCTAGTGATCCTTTATAACAATATTTGCTAGACCATGAAAATGATATGTTTATGAATGAAAGAAGGGAAATAGATGAAGTGTTCTTTAAACAGGACCTATTCTGAACACAACTTGCCTGTTGAAATCTTAGGGGATCCTCCTCCACCCAAGGGTGATCCTGTGTTTGAGCTTAAACCATTGCCTGGTACTCTTAAATATGCTTATCTTGATGAAAATAAGATATATCATGTTATTATTAGTGCTAACCTTTCAGAGAAGGAGGAAGAAAAATTATTGAAAACTCTGAAGAAGCACCGTGCTGCTATTGGATATACTCTTGATGATCTTAAGGGCATTAGTCCCACTCTATGTCAACACAAAATAAATTTGGAAAAAGATGCCAAACCGGTTATTGATCACCAACGATGGCTGAATCATAAGATGAAAGAAGTGTTAAGAAAAGAAATACTAAAGCTCCTTGAGGCAGGTATAATTTATCCCGTTGCTGATAGTCAGTGGGTAAGTCATGTCCATTGTGTTCCTAAGAAGGGAGGTATTACTGCCGTTCCTAATGATAAAGATGAATTGATTCCGCAAAGAATTATTACAGGTTATAGGATGGTAATTGATTTCCACAAATTAAATAAGGCTACTAAAAAAGATCTGTACCCCTTACCTTTCATTAATCAAATGCTAGAAAGATTATCCAAACATACACATTTTTGCTTTCTAGATGGTTATTCTGGTTTCTCTCAAATACCTGTGTCAGCTGATGATCAATCAAAGACCACTTTTACTTGCCCTTTCGATACTTTTACTTATAGACGTATGCCATTTGGTTTATGTAATGCACCTGCTACCTTTCAAAGATGCATGATGGCTATATTCTCTGACTTTTGTGAAAATATTTGTGAGGTTTTCATGGACGATTTCTCCGTTTATGGATCCTCTTTTGATGATTGCTTAAGCAACCTTGATCGAGTTTTGCAGAGATGTGAACAAACTAACCTTGTCTTGAATCGGGAGAAGTGCCACTTTATGGTTAATGAAGGTATTGTCTTGGGGCATAAAATTTCTGAAAGGGGCGTTGAAGTTGATAAAGCTAAAGATGATGCTATTGAAAAGATGTCGTGTCCCCAGGACATCAAAGGTATAAGAAGTTTCCTTGGTCATGCCAGCTTTTATAGGAGGTTCATTAAGGACTTCTCAAAAATTTCTCGGCCTCTGACTAATTTATTACAAAAAGATATACCGTTCGTCTTTGATGATGATTGTGTAGAAGCATTTGAAATACTTAAGAAAGCATTAATCTCTGCACCTATCGTTCAGCCACCTGATTGGAATTTACCTTTTGAAATTGTGTGCGATGCTAGTGATTATGCTGTAGGTGTTGTTCTAGGGCAAAGAGTTGATAAGAAATTAAATGTTATTCAATATGCTAGTAAAACTCTAGACAATGCCTAGAGAAAGTATGCTACTACTGAAAAAGAATTCTTAGCAGTTGTATTTTCTTGTGATAAGTTCATACCTTATATTGTTGATTCTAAAGTAACTATTCACACGGATCATGTTGCTATTAAATATCTTATGGAAAAGAAAGATGCTAAACCTAGACTTATTAGATGGGTTCTCTTGCTACAAGAATTTGATTTGCATATTATTGATAGAAAGGGAGCTGAGAACCCCGTTGCAGATAACTTGCCTAGGTTAGAAAATGTTCTTGATGACCCACTACCTATTGATGATAGCTTTCCTAATGAACAACTAAATGTCATAAATGCTTCTCATACTGCTCCATGGTATGCTGATTATGCTAATTACATTGTTGCTAAATTTATACCACCTAGTTTCACATACCAGCAAAAGAAAAGGTTTTTCTATGATTTAAGACATTACTTTTGGGACGACCCACATCTCTATAAATAAGGAGTAGATGGTGTTATTAGGCGTTGTGTACCTGAGCATGAACAGGAACAGATCCTACGCAAGTGTCACTCCAAAGCTTATGGAGGACACCACGCTGGAATTAGAACTGCACATAAGGTATTGCAATCCGGTTTTTGAAGGCCTACTCTCTTCAAGGATGCCCATAAGTTTGTATTATCTTGTGATGAATGTCAAAGAATTGGTAATATTAGTAGATGTGAAGAAATGCCTATGAATTATTCACTTGTTATTGAACCATTTGATGTTTGGGGCTTTGATTATATGGGACATTTTCCTGCCTCTAATGGATATACACATATTTTAGTTGTTGTTGATTACGTTACTACGTGGGTAGAAGCTATTCCAACTAGTAGTGCTGATCATAACACCTCTATTAAGATGCTTAAGGAAGTTATTTTTCCGAGGTTTGGAGTCCCTAGATATTTAATGATTGATGGTGGTTCACATTTTATTCATGGTGCTTTCCGTAAAATGCTTGCTAAGTATGATGTTAATCATAGAATTGCATCTCCTTATCACCCATAGTCTAGTGGTCAAGTAGAATTGAGTAATAGAGAACTCAAATTAATTTTGTAAAAGACTGTTAATAGATCTAGAAAGAATTGGTCCAAGAAACTTGATGATGCATTATGGGCCTATAGAATTGCATATAAAAATCCTATGGGTATGTCTCCGTATAAAATGGTTTATGGAAAAGCATGTCACTTACCTCTTGAACTAGAACATAAGGCATATTGGGCTATTAAAGAGCTCAATTATGATTTCAAACTTGCCGGTGAGAAGAGGTTATTCGACATTAGCTCACTTGATGAATGAGAACCCAAGCCTATGAGAATGCCAAATTGTTTAAAGAAAAGGTTAAAAGATGGCATGACAAAAGGATACAAAAGCGTGAGTTTAATGTAGGTGACTATGTATTGCTATACAACTCTCGTTTAAGATTTTTTGCAGGAAAACTTCTCTCTAAATGGGAAGGTCCTTACGTTATCAAGGAGGTCTATCGTTCCGGTGCCATAAGAATCAACAAACTCGAAGCCACAAATCCGAAGGTGGTGAACGGTCAGAGAATCAAACATTATATCTCAGGTAATCCTATAAATGTTGAAACCAATGTTATTGAAACCGTAACCCCGGAGGAATACATAAGGGACACTTTCCGGAACATTTCAGACTCTGAAAAGGAATAGGTATGTGGTACGGTAAGTAAACCGACTCCAAAACAGTTCTAATGGCAATTTTTCTCCGTTTTGGAATATTTAGAAAAATAGAAAAATAAGAAGCAGTCCGGGAAGGATGCGTGGGCTCCACGAGGGTGGAGGGCGCGCCCTACCCCCTGGGCACACCCCTACCTCGTGGGCACCTCATGCGCTCTCCGGACTTCGTTTTCTTGCACGTTACGTATTTTGGTCGGTAAAAATTCATTATATAATCTCCCGGAGGTTTTGACTCCTGTACCACGCAAATATCTCTCGTCTTTGTTTCGAGCTGTTTTTCTGACAGATCTAGGTCGTCATGTCGTCTTCAAGTGCCCCCAAGGACAAGTTCTTCGAGAAGGTAATCAACCCCTACCTCGCGGAGGTGCTGCAACACCCTCAAACCATTGAGATGCGTGAGGGGTTGTTGCACATCCGCTATTTTTCTTGAGAGAAGCCACTAGTGAAACCTACGGCCCCCGGGTCTCTTCTTTAATATATTTGCCTTTGCGATCTATTTTCCTTTGCTTTTATTTTCAGATCTATTGAACCAAAAATACAAAAATACCTTGCTGCAATTTATTTTATTCGAGATCTATTTATCACATCTATCATATTTGTATCACGTCCGTTTGCCATTTTCTGGCGCCGTTACCCGAAAGGGATTGACAACCCCTTTAACACGTTGGGTTGCGAGTATTTGTTATTTGTGTGCAGGCGTTGTTTATGTAGTGTTGCTTGGTTCTCCTACTGGTTCGGTAACCTTAGTCTCATCACTGAGGGAAATACACACCGTCGCTGTGCTGCATCATCCCTTCCTCTTTGGGGAAATACCAACGTAGTTCTAGCAGACATCAAGATTACAGCGGGGAGAAGGGGTGTTACACCACTGCATAGAGGGGGAGAGAGTTGGTGATGACGGCGGCGAAGTTGTTGGTGTAGATCGCTGATACGTCTCCAACGTATCTATAATTTATTAAGTATTCATGCTTTTATATTATCATTCCTGGATGTTTTACAATCATTTTATAGCAACTTTATATCATTTTTTGGGACTAACCTATTGACCCAGTGCCCAGTGCCAGTTGCTGTTTTTGCTAGTTTTTTACATCGCAGGAAATCGATATCAAACGGAGTCCAAACACCACGAAACTTTTTATGGATTTTTTATGGACCAGAAGACCACCAGTGGGCTAGAGCAGCACCTGGGGGTGCCCCGAGGGGGCACAACCCACCAGGGCGCGCCTGGAGGCCCAAGCGCGCCCAGGTGGGTTGTGCCCACCTCGGTGGCCTCCCGCACCCCCTCTTCGCCTTATAAATTCCCAAATATTCCAAAAACCCTGGGGGCAACCCTAGATCAGAAGTTCCGCCGCTACAAGGCTCTGTAGCCACCAAAAACCAATCTAGACCCTGTTTTAGCACTCTGCCGGAGGGGGAAATCATCACCGGTGGCCATCTTCATCATCCCGGCGGCCACCACGATGAGAAGGGAGTATTCCACCCTCAGGGCTGAGGGTTTGTACCAGTAGCTATGTGTTTAATATCTCTCTCTCATGTTCTTGAGATGTCACGATCTTGATGTATCGCGGACTTTATTAATATAGTCGGATCATATGGTGTTTTTCCCTCTCTATCTTGTTGTGATGAATTGAGTTTTTCCCTTTGAGATTTCGTTGTTATCGGATTGAATACTTTTATGAATTTGAGAGCACTTGATATATGTATTGCATATGAATACTCGTGGTGACAATGGGGTGTCATATTGATTCACTTGATATGTGTTTTGGCACTCAACTTGCGGATTCCCGCGGTGACATTGGGGTAATCTATGCATAAGGGTTGATGCACGTTCTCGTCTTTAGTTTCTTCGGTAGAAATCTTGGGGCACTCTTTGAGGTTCTTTGTGTTGGATTGATTATTATGAATCTGAAATTATTTGGTGTTATTTTTGTACGAACTCTTGGATAGATCGATCGGAAAGAATAGCTTCGAGGTGGTTTCGTACCCTACAAACGGTTTTTTCGTATGTTCTTCGCTAGATAGGAACTTTGGAGTGATTCTTCGTCACACTTTGAGGGGTGATTATATGATCCAATTATATTAGCATTGTTGAGATATTAAACTATCGAAAGTACGGACCCTAGGCCTCATTTTCAAGCATTGCAACACCGTCTTTGTGCCCGTTTACTATTTACTACCTTGCTATTTTTATTTATTCAGATTATAAAAATATATTTCTACCATCAATACTACACTTTTATTACCACCTCTTCGCGGAACTAGTGCACCTATACAATTTGCCATTGTATTGGGTGTGTTGGGGACACAAGAGATTTCTTGTATTTGATTGCAGGGGTTGTTTCAGAGAGACCATCTTCATCCTATGTCTCCCACGGATTGATAAACCTTAAGTCATCCACTTGAGGAAAAATTGATATTGTCCTACAAAACTATGCGCTTGGAGGCCCAACACGTGTCTACAAGAATAAAGTTGCATAGTAGACATCAAGCTCTTTTCTGGTGCCGTTGCCTGGGAGGTGAGTGCATGAAGGTATATCTTTAGATATTGCAATTGAATCTTTTAGTTTCTTGTTTTATCACTTGTTTGGTTTATAAAAGAAAACTACAAAAAATGAAATTGAGGTTGCATCATATTATTCATCTTTATAATGTCTTTCATGAAAATGATGGAAAGGAAAATTATGCTCAATTGATAGAAGAAAAATTCTATAAAATGTTTGACAAAAAATCTTTCAATGATGAGCATAATTGCAATGTTGTTAATATGAATTCTTTGAATATCCATGATGCTAATAATATGCAAAGCCATAAGCTTGAAGATGCTATGTTTGATGAAGATGATATTTTTAGTCCCCCAAGAATTGATGTGCAAATTTGTTATAATGATTGCATGCCTCCTATTTATGATGATTATAATGATGAAAGTGGATTTGGAGAGGTCCAAACGTTTACCACATAAAAATTGTGTGTGATGGATAGCCTTTGCCACACAGTTTCTTCTACACAACGCCTGTGATGCATTCAACAATACAAACGATAAAATTGTTAATATCGTGTGCAATGGCAACGCTAACACAAACGATTTAACGGGGAAAATTGTATGTGATGTACCTGCGAATGAAAACGCTTTTCTTGGAGCGACTGTGTGGGATGTATATACGAACAGAAACGTTTAGCAGGGACTGACTGTGTGGGATGTACTTACGACCGGAAATGATTTCGCATGTATAATTGTATTTTTTAGCACTATTGCATGTATAACCGTATTTGATCGCTCGCTAGTCGCACACGACCTCATTTTGCCGAGCGTGTGTGCCAGGAGGGCATATCTCCAACGGTTTCTGATTCGTGTGGGAAGGACCCCCTATCGCAGTCACTCACTAGGTGACGGTTCCGAACGCCGTCAAGGAAAGGGGCTAAAAACCGTTTGTATAGCACCTCGCAGTACCAGTGCATCGACGTTGATAGCTTTACCCATAGCTAGCTTTGTGGCAGAGAGTATATGCCATGTTCTACTCACCCATTTTTCATATGATTTCCAAGTTTAAATCCATTTTATCTCTTAAACCGAGATTCTAGTTTATAAAGATTTTGAATATTTTTGTAAAACTTGATGTAACAAAGTGATGCACTCTAGAACACAAAAAACCTACTATAACATCATAAGAACACATGTTAAATACAAACTCGTAATATCATTTTTGGAACAAATTTGCCAAGTGCTACCAAGATTCATGTGCATCACTTTCATGCGCATTGACATACAATAAATTCTTATGTAAGGTTCCGATACATTATGCTAGGCAAATGTCTATAATTTTTTGTGGCATCATCAAGTCTCATCATGTTTGAAAATTCAATTTTTTTAAATATATTCAACATTGGTCTCGATAAATAGTTCTCGTCACCAGGAACACAAATATGCAAAGAGAGCAAAAATCGTACTTTTGATTCAAAAGATATACGAACTTGAAAATCAAATGAAAAGGAATGGAGTAGTTGACTACGAAGAGAGAGAAGTGAAATGGGTTATACTGTGTATAGTACACAACAACAATGCATGTATCAGAAAGATGCATGCATAGGATATCTCATGCATGCTAATAATCCGTTCTACGGGCCAAAGGCGCTTTGCCATTATCGTCTCTGCTTCAACGAAGGCAGACAAACCTTGTTGCAATAGACAATCATGAATTCGTCCTGTTAAGACTCTACAAGACTAGTGAATCAAAACAACAACCATTGCCGATGAGACTGTCGTAGATCTCAAGGATCAGACGTATAAAAACACGGTGTATTCTCCAATTTTATTGCATGTCCTAGTACATTTTATAAAATCTTTCACAGATTTTTAGACGTGGGTTTGGGTGGCCTACATCACTAGTCACTAGTAAAAAACGGAGCTTTAGCGCCGGTTCATAAGGGTCTTTAGTGCCAGTTCCATAACCGACACTAAAGGGTGGGCACTAAAGCCCCCCCCCAGTACCGGTTCGGCACGAACCGGCGCTAAAGTGCCACCACGTGGCGTGAGCTCGCGCCCTGGTATGGGGGACCTTTAGTACCGGTTTTTTGAAAAAAAAAAATTGAATTTTTTGGAAAAAATTTGATTTTTTCGGTTTTTAATTTTTCTGAATTATTTGATGATTTAGTCTCTAATCACCTCTCTTAACTGCTCAAGTGTGGATCACTCATTCCAAATCGCCTGACTTTCCGGCCGGTCACCCATCCTCTCACTCCCCCAACCTGAGCACGCTTAACTTCGGAGTTCTATTCCCCCTACATTCCAAGTCTCCACTTGTTGTTTTCCTGACAAATGTAAGCTGTCAATCCTATTAACCCTCAGCAGTTTAGCTTGAGCATTAGGTCACACGTTTCACCGTTTGAGTTTGAAACTATTATTCTAAAAAACAGTAATTATTTAGTAACACTAATATTTCTTGAATAAGTTTGACCATAGTTTGACCAAATTTGACCAAAATTTAAAAAATTGAAATAATTATTTAGTAACACTAATATTCTTGAATAATTATGTAATAACATTAATACTTCTTGAATAAGTAGTTTGACCAGATTTAACCAATTTTTTTTTAAAAAAACTGAAATTTGACCATATCTTTTTTTCATTTTGGAATTTGAGGATTCTAAAAAATTGCAAACAGGCCGTAGGCGGTCTTCATCGGATGCGGATTTTTGTGCTGAAGTTTTTGATATATTATACATTTTTTTCCGACATCATATGCAAAAGTTATAGCCGTTTTATATTTTCCCTACACTTTTTGCAAAACATGTCCAAATTTAAGTTCTCAAATTTTCCTAACTAGTAGATGTAGTAATATAACTACCTCTCGAATGATTTTATTTTTTGAAATTTTTATCATTTTCTTTTCATTTTTTCAGAACTGAAATGGCGACACACGGGGGGGAGGGGGGTAGAGTTTGAAAATTGCCCTATAGTGCCGGTTTGTGTCACAAACCGGTACTATAGGTCAGACCCCTTTAGTACCGGTTCGTGGCACAAACCGGTACTAAAGGTTAGCCCTTTAGTACCGGTTTGTGACACGAACCGGTACTAAAGGTGATCGTGGGGCCCCGGCCTGACGCCAGCCTGCCATCACCCCTTTAGTATCGGTTCGTGGCACGAACCGAACCGGTACTAAAGGTTCAACATGAACTGGCATTAATGCATAGCCGTTCGAATCGGCACTAATGATACCATTAGTACCGGGCTAAAATCAAACCGGCACTAATGTGTCTCACATTAGGTCCTTTTTCTACTAGTGAGTGAACGTTAACGGTACTTAGCTCACGTTCTTTGCCCCCTTTGTATTCCCGGTACATGGGGACGTTGCAACATTACCCATTTCACTTAGCAGTCATATATACGTAACCCGGTGGAACTTGCACACAATTTTCTTCATATGGATTTTCACTGACATCATTGCCAAGCTTCATTGCATGAATACATCTTAGTTATGCAGAGGTCAGATGTTACTCATCATAATTTGTATCTGTTTGATGCTATCCTTGAGATAATAAAAATGTCCTTTATCGAACAATCACTACCAGGCTTCAGTAAATTATGCCGATATTTCTAAAATTGGATCCTTGACCCATCACAAAAATAATGAGAGGAGTTGGAGTTAAATGACAGGTGAATATGACGGCCCTCACCAGTCACCAGCCTGGTGTTATCTGAAAGAAAATTGATGTGAAAGCAACTCGGCAGCAGTAAAGATAGAGCCCAAACATATCGGCTGGCGAGTAAGGTTTTATCTTTTGAGCCGCCAAAGAGTAAAGTTGGCTACTCCATGTAAGAGTTTTTTTTTTTGAGATTTATAATAGGTTTCCTGAATGTCTGGGTTCAGAAAGATCAAGAACTGGTATGTGATTTGTGCTTCCATACAGAAAATGTTACTTTAACACTTTTAAGTAATTGAATTTAAATAACATTGTGTTCACAAAATTGGGACGTCCTATCTGTATCAGCGGAGACAACGACAACTGGATGCTATGACAAATAAACAGGAAAATAAACTAAAGGAGGTTGGCCCCAGGATAAGATAGTTATTTTCATCTGAGTCACCTTTGATTTGATTCTTTCCTTCTTTTTTAGCAATTTACATTGCAAGGACCCGCTTTGCTCAAGTCCATCTAAAAATCGTAAAGCACTACAGCTAGGTACTTGAACTCTAGCTTATCATGTTGCCAACAAAAAAAATATTATCTTATCATAACGCACCTAAAGAATTTGGAATGAGCATTTGCTGGCATCTTTGGCAGTATTTTATTTTTAGCACTTGAAATATATTGCTCAGAGGTCCGTTCCACGATGCGTATTTTTCTTTTCTCGGGGGTATAAAAGCAGCCATAGACATATACTCCTTGAATCCTGGGAGTAGGAAGATACAATCCTTGAATCTTGTAGGCAAAATTTTACCAACAAAATGGCACTTTCTCCATGAAAATTAAGAAAAGCATAAGACGGAAGATTGCCCATGGTCAGATAAACCTCCAGGACAAGAAAAGTATACGGCTCAAGCACACCATAGCTGACCAGATGAAGCCCTAGGCTCCACCAAGTAGGCTGTTGATTGGGGATCCCTGATAATTAATTAAGAGCGATCAGCCTGCTTTGCAGCTGCTGTGGCTGGTGATGTGTCGGCATTAGGGACATCCCCATCAGCACGCTATCATCACAAGCATATATGTAAATTGTTTGCCAATCACATTTCGGCGATATTCTTTGTCCACATTGGGGAGATGAGAGCGAGCCCGGCCCTGATCCTCGCTATCCCTGACCCTGCCTGAGTGGACATGGCGCCACCAATGCGTTAGGTCTCCGCACCATAGCAGTTCCGGGATGGCTGACTCGGAGACTGCGATCCGTATGAAATGTAGTCCACAAGTCGCAGATAATATCGCCTCCGGGGCCCATAGAGGATTGTCATGCAGTAGAGCTGTAGAGGAATCCTTGGAAAACGTCTATTAGGCTGTTCCCTTTTGATGCTTCATTTTTTGTAAATAAAAGTCACACTTTATTAAAAAAAGATAATTTTCTAATAAATGAAGTCTCACAATTTTTTTTGAAGATGTTTCCAATTTGAAAAAACAAGAAATCTTGGAGGGCAATTTGAAAAAACAAGAAAAAAGATAATTTCCTAATAAATGAAGTCCCATCCATCCAGCCCACGACAAAATCAGTATCACGGAGTCACTAGGACTTGGTACGGGCATCTCCAACGCTGAATCCAGATTTCTCCCACGTCCGTCCACGGATAGGGGTCAGTTCGCAGACATGGATACGAGAGCCGGCCATCCAATGTTATCTGTATACAATTCAAACCGCATTTCAACAGATTAGGCGGAATTAATGCAAACCAGCTGATTTTCATATAAACCGAAGCACATTCATTATATTTCAGACATTGTTCACTAAAAAGCGGTCAGACCTAAACCTATCCTACGGCACCTCCCGTCGTCCACTTTCTTTTTATTTCGCATTGGCGACCATGCACTCCATCTGCCGTCTCCATGAGCGACGAGGTTCAAGACCCGTGAAGTGAAGATGCGGTCTCCGGCGAGAAACAATAGAACATAGGAGACGGACCAGGCCACTTGGGACACCATGCCCTGCCGCCTCCCATCCCCTACTCATCCCTGGAGGAGTTCGCGGCCTGTCCGTCGCTGGTGCCGATGGACGTGAGTTTGATGATGGACGTGGACGGTCCGTCGCTGTCGACCTGCCACATGCGTGTTGGGAAACATAGCATGCAATTTCAAAATATTTCCTACGCTCACGTAAGATCTATCCATGGAGATGCATAGCTACGAGAGGGGAGAGCATCTTCATACCCTTGAAGATCGCAAAGCGAAAACGTTTATCAACGCGGTTGATGTAGTCATACACTTTCACGACCCGTCCAGATCAAGTACCGAACGTACGGCACCTCCGCGTTCAACACACGTTCAATTCGATGACGTCCTCGCCTTCTTGGTCCAGCAAGAGGGGCGAAGTAGTAGATGAGTTCCGGCAGCACAACGGCATGGTGACGGTGTTGGTGAAGAACAATCTTCGCAGGGCTTCGCCAAGCACAACGGAGACTATGACGGAGGATAAACTAGAGGGGCGGGGTTGCCGGCACATGGCTTGGTGTATCTTGACGTGTCTTGGGTGCTAGCCCTGCCCCTCTACTTATATGCTGAGCTCTGGGGTCAAAACTTGGAGTAAAAGCCTCCTCAAAGTCGGTTTTGCCCGCTAGGAAGAGTCATTCTCGGACTTCCAGGACCAGACGCCATAATCCTTGGCGTCTGGCCTAGACGCCATGGGCCTCCGCGTCTGGCCCAGGGCTAGACGCCAAGGTCTCCGGCGTTTAGCCACCTGCCCTCCGCAAAACTCCTTTTGCACCGACCTAAAACCCCGTGGGCTTTACCCCTTGGCCTAACCATATCATCCTATATATCAATCTTTACCTTCAGACCATTCCGGAGCTCCTCGTCTTGTCTGTGATCTCATCCGGGACTCCGAACAACATTCGGTCACCAACATACATAACTCATGTAATACTATATCATCAACGAACGTTAAGCGTGCGGACCCTACGGGTTCGAGAACTATGTAGACATGACCGAGACACCTCTTTGGTCAATAATCAATAGCGGGACCTGGATGCCCATATTGGCTCCTACATATTCTACGAAGATCTTTATAGGTCGAACCTTATGACAGCATACGTAATTCCCTTTGTCCATCGGTATGTTACTTGACCGAGATTCGATCGTCGGTATCATCATACCTAGTTCAATCTCGTTATCGGCAAGTCTCTTTACTCGTTCCGCAATGCATCACCTCGTGACTAACTCCTTAGTCATTTGCTTGCAAACTTATGATGTGTATTACCGAGAGGGCCCAGAGATACCTTTCCGATACTTGGAGTGACAAATCCTAATCTCGATCTATGCCAACTCAACAAGCACCTTTGGAGATACCTGTAGAGCATATTTATAATCACCCAGTTACATTATGACGTTTGATAGCAAACAAGGCATTCCTCCGGTATCCAGGAGTTGCATAATCTCATAGTCGAAGAAATATGTATTTGACATGAAGACAACAATAGCAATAAAACTGAACGATCAATATGCTATGCTAACGGATGGGTCTTGTCCATCACATCATTCTCCTAATGATGTGATCCCGTTCATCAAATGACAACACATATCTATGGTTAGGAAACTTAACCATCTTTGATTAACAAGCTAGTCTAGTATTACTAGGGATACAGTGTTTTGTCTATGTATCCACACATGTATTAAGTTTCCCGCTAATACAATTCTAGCATGAATAATAAACATTTATCATGATATAAGGAAATATAAAATAACAACTTTATTATTGCCTCTAGGGCATATTTCTTTCAACGCGCCCCCGAAAGTTGGACGGCGGCGTACCCGTCCTCGACCGCCTGCGCCGACAACGCTGGCGCGTGTGCGACCGCGTCCGGTTATGCTGCCTCTACGTTGCGAGCGGGGACTTGAGCACGCCCGGCCTCGTAGAGCACCCGCTCCTCTGCGACGAAGTTCGCGTTCGCCATGACCATGGCGGCCCAGTGTCCTCACTTGCGCGCTCACCGTAGATTTGGCCCTCCGCCGACCGGTGTTGCTCGAGGAGTATCAAGTTGTACGGTTGATCCTACAGCACCTGCAGGAATGCCAACATAGGTGAAAGTGCAATCATGCCCTTAATCGTATTTTGATGTTGATAACATGCATTTTGGGACTAATCATGTTTATCAAGTAAATCTCAGGATTATGTCTCAAGGGCCGTGTGTGGATCACGACTACGAACAAATATATATCACTCAGGAGCAGAGATACAAGACAAAGACAAAAAGCTTCGGCTCCTTTTTGATTCGTTCTTGAGTATAGGGATCCCGCACTATGAAGAGGGGATCGTTGGATTTCGTGAAAGAACTAGCTCAAACCCACAAAATATCCTCGCACATCATCTTTGTGCCATCTCAAGTTCTTCCTCTAACATGTGCACAAATTTTGGTATGGTTCTAAGCTGGTAGGTTCAGATATCACCGGACGTTCTACGGACGTCCGACCCCTCACAGCCGACCGGGCATTCGACTCTTCCCGGATGTCCGGTGCCTCCTCACAGAAGCTAAATTAGTGGAAATCCGGTCTCACCAGACGATCGGTCTCCGGACGTCCGCTCCTCTCCAGATTTCTGGTTCTGCCTCAATAGAACGTTAATTAGCGGATTTCCGACCACACCAAACGTCCGGGCTGCGGCGGCCTGCGCCTTCCGGACGACCGCTGGCTGTGTGTCTCGTGCCTTGTCTGCGGCCTAGTAGGTGTTCTAGTGAGCAGACGACCGGCCGCCCGGCCGGACGTTCGGTCCAATCTGAATCACCGATCGTCCAGTGCCCACCGGACGTCCGTGAGCCCCTGTGCACTATGTGGCTCAACGGTCTGTTTTGCACTCACACTATATATAGCCCTTCTCCCTCACGGGAGAGGGTCGACCATTCACTTTGAGCTTTCTAAGAACACATCACACTCCCTCTCTTGATTCCCTACACCAAATCCTAGATCCCCAAGGGATTTGGGAACATTTGAGAGAAGTTCTCCAATCAAGTGATAGATCCACTCCTTCCCCTTCTTCTCACCAAAGGAATTCGTGATTTGAGCAAGTTCTCTAGCATTTCCCAACGTTCTTGTTACTTTTGGAGGTTGGAGACTCCTAGGCGGTAGGAGTCTTTTGGAGAGGAATCGACCATTGTGATTACCCCCAGAAAGTTTGTGAGGGTTTGGAGACCACCCTAAGGTCTACCACTAGTGGTTGAGAAACGCCTCCGTGGTGTTGTCACAAAGGGAGAATAAGGTGAGCCTTCGTGGCGTTAGTGTGCCTTCGTGGTAACATCCACCTCTCTAACGGTGACATAGCTTCCCTCCAAGGAAGTGAACATCGGCATACATCCTCGTCTCCCGGAGTTGCGGTTATTCCTAACCCTAACTCTCTACTTGTGGTTACTTGTCTCTTAGCACTTACTTATTTCATATTGTGCTTGCTTACTTCATACTTGTGTTACTTGTTTATCTTGCTTAGCTCTTAGCATCACACTTGCAATTGTTAGGCTCACTTTCATATTCCGCACTATAGCCTAAAATTGCTAAGTAACAACTAAAATTTGTAATTGTACCTATTCACCCCCCCCTCTAGGTCCATCTCGATCCTTTCAATTGGTATCAGAGCCTCGTGCTCTATTCTTGTGGCTTAACTGCCCTAGAGCGAGATGAACCCCGATGGGACTCCCCTTGTTGCAGATCCAAAGAATACGGGCGCGGCTTCCACGGAAGCCAAGTCCTTCACTTTAAAGGATCTGGAACGAAGTCTTGTTAAGAAAAAGGAGGAGCATGATGCCTCTCTTGAGGCCTTGGTCCAAATGACGTTAGCCACACTAACCACAATGCTTGCAACACTTTCTGGTGGTGCGGCCTCGAGGCCAGCTGTGCCTACTCCTTCACTTGGCCAACAACCTCCTAGCAATGAACACTCCAGTGTGCCTTGGCTTTATGAAAGACCTCAAATAGAGAAACCTAAGTATAACCCTCAAGGCAAACCTCCTTTACTTGATGAAACTACCGATTTTGCTTTGTGGAGAGTTGCTATGCAGGATCATATTCGATATGGAAATGATGAGATGTTGGAGATCTTGGAGTATGGCTACCTGATACGTCTCCGTCGTATCTACTTTTCCAAACACTTTTGCCCTTGTTTTGGACTCTAACTTGCATGATTTGAATGGAACTAACCCAGATGGACGTTGTTTTCAGCAGAATTGCCATGGTATTATTTTTGTGCAAAAATAAAAGTTCTCGGAATGACCTAAAAATCAACGGAGAATTATTTTGGAATATATAATAAATACTAGAAGGAAGATCCATGTCAGGGGGGCCTCCACCTGTCCACGAGGGTGGGGGCGCGCCTGCCCCCCAGGGCGTGCCCCCTGCCTCGTGGGCTCCCTGACGCTCCACCGACCTCAACCTTGACTCCATATATTCACTTTCAAGGAGAAAAAACTAGAGAGAAGGATTCATCACGTTTTATGATACGGAGCCACCGCCAAGCCCTAAACTCTCTTGGGAGGGCTGATCTGGAGTCCGTTCGGGGTTCCGGAGAGGGGAATCCGTCACCATCGTCATCATCAACCTCCCTCCATCACCAATTTCATGATGCTCACCGCCGTGTGTGAGTAATTCCATCGTAGGCTTGCTGGACGGTGATGGGTTGGATGAGATTTATCATGTAATCAAGTTAGTTTTGTTAGGGTCTGATCCCTAGTATCCACTATGTTCTGAGATTGATGTTGCTATGACTTTGCTATGCTTAATGCTTGTCACTAGGGCCCGAGTGCCATGATTTCAGATCTGAACCTATTATGTTTTCATCAATATATGAGAGTTCTTGATCCTATCTTGCAAGTCTATAGTCACCTATTATGTGTTATGATCCGTTAACCCCGAAGTGACAATAATCGGGATACTTACCGGTGATGACCGTAGTTTGAGGAGTTCATGTATTCACTATGTGTTAATGCTTTGGTCCGGTACTCTATTAAAAGGAGCCTTAATATCCCTTAGTTTCCACTAGGACCTCGCTTCCACGAGAGGGTAGGACAAAAGATGTCATGCAAGTTCTTTTCCATCAGCACGTATGACTATATTCGGAATACATGCCTACATTACATTGAAGAACTGGAGCTAGTTCGGTGTCACCCTAGGTTATGACTATTACATGATGAACCGCATCCGGCATAATTCTCTATCACCGATCCATTGCCTACGAGCTTTCCATATATTGTTCTTCGCTTATTTACTTTTCCGTTGCTATTGTTATCATCACTATAAAACACCAAAAATATTACTTTTGCTACCGTTACCTTTTACCACCGTTACTACTACTATCATATTACTTTGCTACTAAATACCTTGCTGCAGATATTAAGTTTCCAGGTGTGGTTGAATTGACAACTCAGCTGCTAATACTTGAGAATATTCTTTGTCTCCCCTTGTGTCGAATCAATAAATTTGGGTTGAATACTCTACCCTCGAAAGCTGTTGCGATCCCCTATACTTGTGGGTTATCAAGACTATTTTCTGGTACCGTTGTCGGGGAGCATAGCTCTATTCTTTGAGTCACTTGGGATTTATATCTGCTTATCATTATGAAGAACTTAAAAGATCCAAGAACCAATATTTATCCCTCAACTACGAGGGAAGGTAAGGAACTGCCATCTAGCTCTGCACTTGATTCACCTTATGTTTTGAGTAAGCTTGCGACACCTAAACCTGCTTCTGCTATTATTTCTGATATGTCGCATGTTATTGATGATGACACTTCTGCTATGCATGATACTTATGATGAAACTACTTCTATGCTTGATACTACTGTGCCACTTGGTGAATTTCTTGATGAACAACTTGCTAGGGCTAGAGAGAATGAAACTATTGAAACTGATAATATTGATGAAAGTGATGATGAAGATTCTCCCCCTAGATATGAATTGCCTGTTGTTCCTGAGGGTTATGTAATGGATGAAGAAACTGCTAGAGACTTTTTTGCTTGCAATGATAGGAGTGATCTTAAGAAACTATTAGCTAAGCTGAAACAAAAAACTCTGAATGCTAGAATGAAATATGATCCTGCTTATGCCACTTCACCTACTTACTGATAAGGATTATGAATTCTCTGTCGACCCTGATATAATTACTCCTTTCTATGGTCATGAATCTGAAACTATTGTGGCACATCTTACTAAATTAAATGATATAGCTACCTTGTTCACTAATGATGAGAAAACTCGCTATTATTATATCCTTAAATTATTTCCGTTCTCATTAAAGGGTGATGCTAACATATGGTTTAATTCTCTTGATCCTGGTTATGTGCGTAGTCCCCAGGATATGATTTATTACTTCTTCGCTAAATATTTCCCTGCTCATAAGAAACAAGCTGCTTTAAGGGAAATATATAATTTTGTGCAAATTGAAGAAGAGAGTCTCCCACAAGCTTGGGGGAGGCTTCTCCAATTACTTAATGCTTTGCCTGATCATCCTCTTAAGAAAAATGAAATACTTGATATTTTTTATAATGGACTAACCGATGCTTCCAGAGATTACCTGGATAGTTGTGCTGGTTGTGTTTTCAGGGAGAGAACACCAGATGAAGCTAAAATTCTATTGAACAATATGTTGACTAATGAAAATAATTGGACACTTCCTAATCCCATTCCTGAACCAACTCCTAAGCCAACTCCGAAGAAAAGGGGTATTCTATTTCTCAGTCCTGAGGATATGCAAAGAAATCTATGAAATAAAAAGGCATTAAAGCTGAAGATGTTAAGAATTTACCTCCTATTGAAGAAATACATGGTCTTAATTTGCCGCCTGTTGAAGAAATACATGGTCTTGATAACCCGACACAGGTAGTAAAGGTAAATTCTCTGTACAGATATGATAAAGCTGAAATCCCTCCTACTAAGTTTGCTAGCCAATGCTTAGATGGGTTTGATAACTTTATGGTTAAGCAAGAAAACTTCAATGCTTATTTTGGTAGAGAATTAAAACGCAATGCTTATATGATTGAACACTTGAGTGATTATATGTCTAATGTTAAATGTGAACTTAAACTTATTAGTAAACATGCTTCTATGGTTACCACTCAAGTAGAACAAGTACTTAAAGCTCATAATGATTTGCTCACTGAATTAAATAGTAAGAAAAATGATAATGATGTTAGAGTTATGACTAGAGGTGGTAAAATGACTCAGGAACATTTGTATCCTGAGGGCCATCCTAAGAGAATTGAGCAAGATTCTCAGAGAAATAATATTGATGCACCTAGTCCTTCTAAGAAGAAGAAAAAGAAAAATGATAGGACTTTGCATGCTTCTAGTGAACCTGTTGTAGACACACCTGGGAATCCCACTGATATCTCTATTTCTGATGCTGAAACCCAATCTGGTAATGAACATGAACCTAGTAATGATGTTAATGATGATTTTCATGTTGATGCTCAACCTAGCAATGATAATGATGTAGAAATTGAACCTGATGTTGATCTTGATAACCCACAATCAAAGAATCAATGTTATGATAAGAGAAACTTTGTTGCTAGGAAGCACGGTAAAGAAAGAGAACCATGGGTTCAGAAACCCATGCCTTTTCCTCCTAAACCATCCAAGAAAAAGGATGATGAGGATTTTGAGCGCTTTGCTGAAATGATTAGACCCATCTTTTTGCGTATGCGATTGACTGATATGCTCAAAATGAATCCTTATGCTAAATATATGAAAGAGATTGTTACAAAAAAAAGATACTGAAAGCTGAAATTTCCACCATGCTTGCTAATTATACTTTTAAGGGTGGAATACCAAAGAAACCTGGAGATCCAGGAGTACCCACTATACCATGCTCCACTAAAAGAAACTATGTTAAAACTGCTTTATGTGATCTTGGAGCCGGCGTTAGTGTTATGCCTCTCTCTTTATATCGTAGACTTGATTTGAATAAGTTGACACCTACTGAAAAAGCTTTGCAAATGGCTGATAAATCAACTGCTATACCTGTCGGTATTTGTGAGGATGTGCCTGTTGTGGTTGCAAACGTTACTATTTTAACAGACTTTGTTATTCTTGATATTCCCGAGGATGATAGTATGTCTATTATTCTTGGAAGACCCTTTTTGAATACTACAGGGGCTGTTATTGATTGCACCAAAGGCAATGTCACTTTTCATGTTAATGGTAATGAGCATACGGTACACTTTCCGAGAAAACAACCTCAAGTCCACAGTATCAATTCTATTGGAAAAATTCCATTGATTATTTTTGGAGGTTTTGAATTTCCTCTTCCTACTGTCAAGAAGAAATATGATATTCTTATTGTTGGGGATGTGCATATCCCCGTTGAGGTAACCAAGTGTTATTCGAAAATTCTCTGGTTCCATGTTATACGGAATGAGTTTGTTAACAAGACCCGATCAACCTTGTTAGTGGATTCCTTTTGATGAGCATGAGATGGATGAATTTAGAAAAGACAACTCTCTGTATCCTCTTTTTACTTTTTGTTATCTATATTAAATAAAGCAAAAATAGTAATTTCTGTCTGCTTTCTGAATTATCCATGCAATAAAAAAATACCCCTAAAATAAAAGTTCTCCCAATGCCCTGAAAATTAATTATGATTTTTTCTAGAATATTCGAGAATATTTGGCACTGAAAACACAGCAGGGGGAGCAAGCACCTGGCCACGAGGGTGGAGGGCGCGCCCCCCTGCCTCGTGGGCCCACGGTGCCTCCCCTCCACTTATTCCAGCTACCACACACTCCTTCTCCCTCCCACAAACACCACCAACCAGCTCAAACCCGAGTCCAAGCTCATCTTGCTGCCATTTTTGATCTCCTTGCTTGAAGCACCTCTCGCAAAACTGCTTTGAGGGATTGTTCTTTGGTATGTGACTCCTCCAATGGTCCAATTAGTTTTTGTTCTAGTTCTTTATTCATTGCATATTTTTGCTACTTAGGTGACCCTGTTCTTGAGCTTGCATGTCAAATTTATGTGGTCAAAAGTAGTTTTAATGCATGATATAGTCTCTAGGCACTTGTGGGAGTAGTTGCTATCAATTTTGTTGAGTTTGGTTCACTTTTATTTTGAAGTTACTAAAATTTCAGAAATTTTATTCAGAGGAAGAAATATTTTTAGGAAAATGTACCATGGTGGTCCTTCAAGGAAGCAAGGACCCAGGCTCGCAATGCGCGATGGCGACGATGAACCACCGAGGGAAGCTCAAGTGTGGGCTTGTGAATGGCCTTCAGAGGACTTTATGGATCGTGCAGGAATCAAGGAAGAATTTAACGCATATATGCATAATGCTGATCTTGAGAGCTTCGAGGCAGATAAGTGCCGCCAGTACCACTATCTCACCGATTCCTTTGTGAGAAGGTTTGAATTTTCATCATCACACAATTCTCAAATTGTCCTATTTGATCTTTATGAAAATTCTTATACTATGGACTTAGAGGATTTTAATACTGCTTGCAAACTTCCACAATGGGGTAGTCCTAATGAACCTCGCAAATCTGAATTTAGAGATTTTCTTGCTAGTATAACTGTGGGGGAATCTAGAGATATAACACAAGCTACCATAGAGAGCATTCATTTTCCTGCTATACATTATTTTGCTCTCTTCATAGGTAGGTGCATAAATGGTAAGGATGAAGCATGTCACATGTGTGTCCCTGACCTCAGTGTTCTCAGGAGTTTTGTATTAGAAGATAAACATTATAACTTGGGAGCCATTGTTGCACGTAGGTTGCATAATAATATGTTTAATGGAGATTTCTTCGGTGGAATTTATGCAACCCGTCTAGCTAATTTTCTTGATATACCCATACGTGGGTATGATATTGAGTTGCCTCCTGTTTATTTAGATTATGAGGCTATGGTTCGTCATCAGTTTGTTGAGAGGAACGATCAGTTCCTCCAGTATCGACTAATCTTTGACAGACGACGCACCTATCACGTCGCTCTCCCTGCTCCTGTTTTCTTTGACTCTTTGGCAAAAGGGAGATATGTTATAACCAAGGAGGAGGCAGACGAGTATAGCGGCGGCTCATGAGGCAATAGCTGCTGCATCTCAGTACGACCCAACTATAACTTTGGATATCCGCCAGGCCAGCCGTGGCCATAGGCCAACTGAGGCCAAAAGCCTAAGCTTGGGGGAGTACGTATTTCTCACCGATATTACATTTATGTTCACACACTCATGCTAGTTGTCGGTGCTCATACTTTTTCACTGTATCATCCATGCTAGTCTATTTTCCTTTTTATGCTTTCTTCTTGTGTGTTTAATAAACCTTAAGGAAAACAAAAAAAATAGTTGTAGCTTTTAGTTAGTTTACTTTTCATGTTGTAGTAGTAGTAATAATTAAAAAGAAAATTCAAAAAGATTTCTCGTTCTTTTTTTGCCTGTTGGGAGCTTTCCTATGTAAATAGTTTTATTTCTTTTCTTTGGGGGTCGAGAGGAGAAGACCATAATTAAAATGTTAAAGTGGCTCTTATATGCATTATTGATTGACCTGACAAAGAGCTCATATTACCTTGTCTTCTCCCTTGAATTGAATGCTTGCAGATTCCAGCTTAGTCCAATGCACGTGCACTATTATTATTATTCACATCGTTCGGTCGTGCAAGTGAAAGGCAATAATGATGATTATATGATGAACTTATTGAGATGAGAAAAGCTGGTATGAACTCGACCTCTCTTGTTTTTGTAAATATGATTAGTTCATCGTTCCTGATTCAGCCTATTATGAAAGAAACATATTTGTAATGACAATTAGAGATTATAGTTGCTTATGCCATGCTTAATTAGCTAGGAGTTTATAATGGTTTACCTTGCGTGCCAACATGCTATTAAAATGGTTGTGATGTGGTATGATAGGGTGGTATCCACTTTTGAATGATTCGAGTGGCTTGACTTGGCACATGTTCACGCATGTAGTTGAAACAAAATCAACATAGCCTCTACGACATTTATGTTCATGGTGCATTATATCCTACTCATGCTTGCATCCGGTGTTGATTAATTTTAATGCATGTTCATGACTATTGTCGCTCTCTAGCTAGTCGCTTCCCAGTCTTTTGCTAGCCTTCACTTGTACTAAGCGGGAATACTGCTTGTGCATCCAATTCCATAAACCCCAAAGTTATTCGATATGAGTCCACCGTACCTACCTATATACGGTATCTACCTGCCATTTCAAGTAAATTTGTATGTGCCAAACTCTAAACCTTCAAATAAACATTCTGTTTTGTATGCTCGAATAGCTCATGTATCAACTAGGGCTATCCGTATCTTCCATGTTAGGTGGGTTATTCTCAAGAGGAGTGGACTCCGCTCCTCACTCGCGAGAAAATGGCTGGTCACCGGGATGCCCAGTCCCATGCTTTACGCAAATCAAATCAAAATAATTGCAAAAAATACTCCCCCGGGACTGTTGTTAGTTGGAGGCACTCGTTGTTTCGAGCAAGCCATGGATTGATGCTTGTTGGTGGAGGGGGTATAAACTTTACCATTCTGTTTGGGAACTGCCTATAATGTGTGTAGCATGGAAGATATCGCCATCTCTTGGTTGTTATGTTGACAATGAAAGTATACCGCTCAAAATATTATTCATATATATTTCAAAACCGAGCTCTGGCACCTCTACAAATCCCTGCTTCCATCTGCGAAGGGCCTATCCATTTAATTTTATGTTGAGTCATCATCCTCTTATTAAAGAGCACCAGTTGGAGAGGACTGCTGTCATTTGCATCCATTACTGTTAGTTTACATTGAGTATGACTTGACTGGATCTCTTTTACCATGAATTACAATGTCTAGTCAGTCCTTGATCTTTAAAGGTGCTCTGCATTTATGTTTTGCGGTCTCAGAAAGGGCTAGCGAGATACCATCTTGTTATATCATATTGTTTTGAGAAAGTGTTGTCATCAGAGATTTATTATTATTGCTCGCTAGTTGATTATGCCATTGATATGAGTAAACATGAGACCTAAATGTTATTGTGAATATGGTTAGTTCATAATCTTTTCTGAAAACTTGAATGTTGGCTTTACATATTTACAACAACAAGAGCAGACAGAGTTTGTAAAAGTTTTTCTTTATCACTTTCAATTTATCAACTGAATTGCTTGAGGACAAGCAAAGGCTTAAGCTCGGGGGAGTTGATACGTCTCCGTCGTATCTACTTTTCCCAACACGTTTTCCCTTGTTTTGGACTCTAACTTGCATGATTTGAATGGAACTAACCCGGACTGACGCTGTTTTTAGCAGAATTGCCATGGTGTTATTTTTGTGCAGAAATAAAAGTTCTCGGAATGACAAGAAAATCAACGGAGAATTATTTTGGAATATATAATAAATACTGGAAAGAAGATCCACGTCAGGGGGGCCTCCACCTGTCCACGAGGGTGGGGGCGCGCCTGCCCCCTTGGCGCGCCCCCTGCCTCGTGGGCCCCCTGACGCTCCACCGACCTCAACCTTGACTCCATATATTCACTTTCGGGGAGAAAAAAACCAGAGAGAAGGATTCATCATGTTTTACGATATGGAGCCGCCGCCAACCCCTAAACTCTCTCGGGAGGGCTGATGTGGAGTCCGTTCGGGGCTCCGGAGAGGGGAATCCGTCGCCATCGTCATCATCAACCTTCCTCCATCACCAATTTCATGATGCTCACCGCCGTGTGTGAGTAATTCCATTGTAGGCTTGCTGGACGGTGATGGGTTGGATGAGATTTATCATGTAATGGAGTTAGTTTTGTTAGGGTTTGATCCCTAGTATCTACTATGTTTTGAGATTGATGTTGCTATGACTTTGCTATGCTTAATGCTTGTCACTAGGGCCCGAGTGCCATGATTTCAGATCTGAACCTATTTTGTTTTCATCAATATATGAGAGTTCTTGATCCTATCTTGCAAGTCTATAGTCACCTATTATGTGTTATGATCCGTTAATCCCGAAGTGACAATAATCGGGATACTTACCGGTGATGACCGTAGTTTGAGGAGTTCATGTATTCACTATGTGTTAATGCTTTGGTCCGGTACTCTATTAAAAGGAGGCCTTAATATCCCTTAGTTTCCACTAGGACCCCGCTGCCACGGGAGGGTAGGACAAAAGATGTCATGCAAGTTCTTTTCCATAAGCATGTATGACTATATTCGGAATACATGCCTACATTACATTGAAGAACTGGAGCTAGTTCTGTGTCACCCTAGGTTATGACTGTTACATGATGAACCGCATCCGGCATAATTCTCTATCACCGATCCATTGCCTACGAGCTTTCCATATATTGTTCTTCGCTTATTTACTTTTCCGTTGCTATTGTTATCATCACTATAAAACACCAAAAATATTACTTTTGCTACCGTTACCTTTTACCACCGTTACCACTACTATCATATTACTTTGCTACTAAATACCTTGCTGCAGATATTAAGTTTCCAGGTGTGGTTGAATTGACAACTCAGCTGCTAATACTTGAGAATATTCTTTGGCTCCCCTTGTGTCGAATCAATAAATTTGGGTTGAATAATCTACCCTCAAAAACTGTTGCGATCCCCTATACTTGTGGGTTATACCAAGCTGTTGACCCGAAGAATCTTACTGCAAGAGAGGTACATGACAAGAATCTCAATGACATAGCAACCATGTGCATAAGAAGAGGTATGACCAACAAGCAAAGGAGACCATACATACATATCACAAGTGCTAAGAAATTATGGGATACCATTGTGAGAACCAAGATCGGTACCTCCACTCTCCGGCTTGCTCAATATGAAATTGCCAAGGGGCAATTGCAAAACTTTTGTATGGAAAAAGGTGAATCTCCCAAGCAACTTCTTGAGCGTCTCATGACTCTCACCAGCGACATTGAGTCATGTGAATGTGACAAGACACAAGATGGATTCAACTTGACTAAGCGATTTCTCGTGGATAAGTTGCTTCACGCTTTTGCTCTGTATCATCACCAAATGGTGTGGGACATAAGACAACACCATGGATTCAAGGAAATGACTCTGGATGACATCATATCCACCTTCCAACTCTTTGAAGAGTCAAAAATGCTACAAAACATCTTGCCATGCATGGTACCTCAACATCAAAGATCAATCTTGCATTCAAGGCCAAGCATGTATGTGAAGAAGAGAAAAGTGAAGAAGAAGATGATGAGGATGAGGATGTGATGAGATTGATTCAGATGAGAACCCGTCATATGAAGATATTGCTCTCTTTGTCAAGAAGTTTAGCGCGGGAAAATTCAAGGGAAGATTCCAGAAGAAGAAAGTGAGGAAATGCTACAACTGTGAAGAAACCAACCACTTCTCCAACGAGTGCCCTTATGAGAAGAGAGAAGATAAACCAAGGTTTCCCAAGACCTTTTCCAAGAGGAAGTTGCCAAATCCTTTGAACTCCAAGCTCAAAAAGAGAGATGGGAAAGCAATAGTTGCTCATGAAGAATCCGATCCGGATGATGTTAGTGGTGTTGCCGGAGTTGCTCAATATTCTCAAAACACGTTGAGGCTAGTCAACAAGAGTGGTGATGTTGTCACCTACAACTATATGAAGGACTACAAGGGCAACGCTCACAAGTGCCTAATGACAAAGGCTGTGGTAGAAGATGGAAAGGACCAAAGCTCTCCTGACAAGGTCAAGGTAACCCCACGATCAAACCCTCCTTTTTTCACTCCTCCTACTCCTAGTGATGAGTATCTTGATGCGGAGGATAGTTATGAGGATGATGATATAGATGATCCTATGCTTGCTAAACTAAATAAGTTCATGTGCTCCCTCAAAGGAAAGAAGCTCACTATGTTTCGTATGCTTATGGAAATGGTGAGTAAGCACACCATCACCATTAAGGAACTCAAAACCCTCGTCACCGAGGAAAAGGAAAAATATGAAATCCTTGAGCGGAAAGTCCAATATGTGGAAGCACGAAATGATGAACTATGCTTGAAATTTGGTGCAAACATTTATGTTCATACTAAAGATCTTGCCTCCTTGAAAAAGGCTATTGACTCTTGCGAAGAGTTGATGAATGATAAAAGTAAGCTTATGAAGTCTAATGGTTCTCTCTCTAAGGATTGTGAGCTCCTGTCTGTGTCCCTCAAGACTAAGGAAGAAGAGCTCACCCTTCTTACAAAGAGTTTTGAAATGCTCAAGCTTACTTATCTTGAAACTATAGCCAAGGCTTACTCTTCTCCTATTATAAATGTTGATGCTTGTACTACTAACTCTAGTAGTGATCTAGCATCTATTCTTGAGGAGAATCGCTTTCTCAAAGCGGAAATCGAGAAAGGTCTCATGACATGTGCTCAAGGGAAAAAGAACCTTAATGAGGTATTGAGCCAACACAATGAGGTGTTTGCCAAAGAGGGACTCGGGTTTGACCCAAGCATAAGCAAGAAGAAGACATCCTCTCAAAAGTGCACCACCCCTCTAAAAGAAACTTTTGTACGAGAAGGGCACAAGGAGAAAGGTAAGGTTGTTAGTGGGAAGGCCACAAGGGGCATGCCCACTCTCAACAAGCCAAAATAGTTCATGCCTCCATCCTATGTACTTCATAAGACTAAGGATGGAGAAGTTTATGAAAAGTTCATTGGTCCTCGAAATGCATTCCGGTTTTATGCAATTTGGGTCCCTAAGACCCTTGTGACTAACTTGAGAGGTCACATTGCAAAATGGGTGCCTCTAACCAAGTCATAATTGTGTGTAGGTTGCCTTCTCCGATGGAGTAAAATGGGTGATTGATAGTGGATGTACCAACCATATGAACGGAGATAGAAAATTGCTCTACGATTTCATGGAAGCTATTCAACCATTTATGAACATTATGTTTGGTGGAGGATCAAAAGGACAGGTACTCGGGTTGGGCAAGGTGGCTATCACAAATGACATGTCTCTTGCAAATGTCATGCTTGTCCAATCCCTTAAATACCATTTGCCTTTTGTTCGCCAATTGGCTTTTGTTGGTTATGATACACTCTTTGGACTAACGGATGTGAAAGTCTTTAGAAGAGAGATACTCTCGAAGTGGCCTTTGTTGGAGAGTTGGGTGGCAACCTTTACACGGTTGATTTCTCGAAAGAGAGCACATTCCATGCAACTTGTGTAATGGACAAGGCTGACAAGGGGTGGCTATGGCATCGCCGGCTAGCCCATGTCGGCATGAGAAATCTTCAAGATCTCTTAAAGAGTAATCACATCCTTGGACTAACAAATGTCTTGTTTGAGAAAGATCACGTGTGTAGTGCATGCGTAGCCGGGAAGTAACATCAATCAAGGCACCCACCCAAGAATATTGTGTCTACTTCGAGGCCTTTGGAGCTCCTTCATGTGGATCTTTTTGGGCCTCCTCCATGGGATAGTCTTGGTGGGAAAAAGTATGGGCTTGTCATTGTTGATGACTAGTCAAGATATACATGGGTCTTCTTCCTAAAATCCAAGGATGAGACGAAGATCACCTTCATTGATTTTGCCAAGCAAGCACAACGCAAGTTTGACAAAGAAATCTTGGCAATAAGAAGTGATAGTGGCTCTGAGTTCAAGAACTACACCTTGGAAGAGTTTCTTAGTGATGAAGGGATTGAGCACCAATATTCAGCTCCATAAACTCCCCAACAAAATAGTGTAGCGGAAAGGAAGAACCGCACACTTGTGGAGATGGCAAGGTCCATGTTGGATGAATACAAGTGGCCACATAGTTTTTGGGCCGAGGCTGTCAACACCGCATGCCATGCAACAAACCGGCTCTTCCTCCGCACTATTGGAAAAGACTCCATATGAGCTCCTAACTGGGAACAAGCCGAATGTCAAGTACTTTCGTGTATTTGGGTGCAAATGTTTCATCCTCAACAAAAGAGAATGGTTAGGAAAATTTCAATCCAAAACCATTGAGGGCATATTTGTTGGCTATGGATCAAACTCTCACACCTATAGAGTCTACAACAAATCCAATGGATGTGTTGTAGAAACTTGTGACGTGGTGTTTGATGAATTTAATGACTCCCATGGGGAGCAAGTTGATCTAAGTGATGTAGGTGAAGAAGATCCTTCTCAAGATATCTTGACCATGGGTGTTGGTGCAATTCTTCCAATGGAACAAGAACCTCATGATGATGAAGAAGAAGATGGAAGCTTCACGCATCATCAAACTACTTCAACACCCTTACCACCACAAGCTCCTATTGCTCAACCAATGCCCGTAGACCAAGTACAAGATGATGATCAAGTTCCTCTTCATGATTATCATCAAGAACAAGATCATCCTCAAAGGCAAGAACAAGAGAGTGCAATCATTGATGATGAACCTCAACAAATGCAACATGAAGAAGAAGAAGATCTTCCACCACACAATGATGATCCATATGTTGAGACGTGGATGATGGACATGAAGTTGAACCCTGCGAAACCCTCACCTCCATCATGCCTTGAGTAGCCGGTCGTGTTGATGTTGAAAAAATTCTCACCGGGATATCGGAAGGTAGAGTCACCCGTAAACATTTGACAAACTTTTGTGCTCACTTCTCGTTCGTGTCTAGTGTTGAGCCTCTCAAGGTACAAGATGCATTGATGGATAATGATTGGCTCCTTGCTATGCAAGAAGAGTTGAACAGTTTTGAACGCAATCAAGTGTGGTCATTAGTTGAGAGGCCAACTACCGAGCACAACTGAGGGAGTCCTGGATTAGGGGGTCTCCGGACAGCCGGACTATATCCTTTGGCCGGACTGTTAGACTATGAAGATACAAGATTGAAGACTTCATCCCGTGTCCGGATGGGACTCTACTTGGCGTGGAAGGCAAGCTAGGCAATACGGATATGTATATCTCCTCCCTTGTAACCGACTCTGTGTAACCCTAGCCCCCTCCAGTGTCTATATAAACCGGAGGGTTTAGTCCGTAGGACAACAAACAATCATACCATAGGCTAGCTTCTAGGGTTTAGCCTCTACGATCTCGTGGTAGATCAACTCTTGTAATACTCATATCATCAAGAACAATCAAGCAAGACGTAGGGTATTACCTCCATCAAGAGGGCCCGAACCTGGGTAAACATCGTGTCCCCTGCCTCATGTTACCATCCGCCTTAGACGCACAGTTCGGGACCCCCTACCCGAGATCCGCTGGTTTTGACACCTACATTGGTGCTTTCATTGAGAGTTCCACTGTGTCGTCACCATAAGGCTTGATGGCTCCTTCGATCACCAATAGCGATGCGGTCCAGGGTGAGGTTTTCCTCCCCGGACAGATCTTTGTATTCGGCGGCTTCGCACTACGGGCCAATTCGCTTGGCCATCTGGAGCAGATCGAAAGCTACGCCCCTGGCCATCAGGTCAGGTTCAGGAACTTAAACTACACTGCCGACATCCGCGGAGACTTGATCTTCGACGGATTCGAGCCCATGTCAGGTGCGTTGCACAGTCACGACGAGCACGGCGTAACTTTGCTGTCGGACAGTGTTCGGGAGATCGAACTACTCCGGCCATCAATTCGGAGCAAATCACGCCATCCGACAGCAGAGGGATAGACCCCGCCATGGAGACCGCACTCTCAGTGGCGATGTAGCCGGATACTGACTTCACCCCTTACAAGAGCCATGTCGCTGAACCTCTGGATTCACCTCCGGCCATGGACTCCGAGCCTCTTACATTTGTGCCCGTCGAATTTGACTGGGCGCGGATCATGGAGTTCACCTCCATGGATATCTTTCAGCACTCGCCCTTCGGCGATGTGCTAAATTCATTGAGGTCCCTCTCCCTGTCAGGAGAACCTTGGCCGAACTATGTCCGGCTAGAATGGGATGCGGACGACGAAGAAATTCGCTGCCCACCCACCACCCACTTAGTAGCCACTGTCAACGATTTAACTGACATGCTCGACTTCGACCCCAAAGACATCGACGGTATGGATGACGATGCAGGAGACGAGCAGGAACCACCGCCCACAGGGCGCTGGACCGCCACATCATGATACGACATATATATGGTGGACACCCCTAAAGAAGGCAATGGCGACGAGACAGCGGAGGATGACCCCTCCAAGAAGCAACCCAAGCGCCGACGTCAGCGGCGCCGCTCTAAGTCCTGCCACAACAAGAGTAGTGATACCGACACAGGAGATAATAACACTCCGGATAGTGCCGAAGACAACCACAATCCCCTCCAGCACAATGTAGAGCCGGCAGATGAACAAGTCAGCCCTCCAGAGCAGGCAGCAGATAGAGAACCAGAGGAGGACAATTACATGCCTCTCTCCGAAGACGAGGCGAGCCTCGGCGACGACGAATTTATCATGCCTGAGGACCTCGTCGAACAGGAGCGCTTCAAGCGCCGGCTTATGGCCACATCAAATAGCCTAAAGAAAAAGCAACAACAGTTTCAAGCTGATCAAGACTTGCTAGTAGACAGATGGACCGAAGTCCTTGCAGCCGAGGAACATGAACTCGAGCGCCCCTCCAAGAGTTACCCAAAACGTAGGTTGCTACCTCACCTCGAGGAGGAAGCATTGAAACCTCATTCACCAGTGTACAATGCGGCTGACTGGCCACTGCATGGCCGAGCCAGAGAGGTGTTTCAGCCTGAAGTTTAGCCTGCACCCCGACGCCACTCAATAAAAAATACCAAGGCCCGGAGCAACACACGGGACCTGCGAGACATATTGGACAGTAAGGCAAAACTTTCAAGGTTAATATATGGGTCACGGGCACGCGCGCCAACACGGGACGATGATCGTCGCGCCGGATACACCAAAAGCAAATCCGGCCGGGCCGAATACAGCAGACAAGACTCATATGAACTGCGTCGTGATATAGCCCGGCACAGAGGCGCCGCACACCCCTATGCTTCACTGACGAAGTTATGGATCACGAATTCCCAGAGGGCTTCAAATCCGTAAATATCGAATCATATGATGGTACAACAGATCCCGCTGTATGGATTGAGGATTTCCTCCTTCACATCCACATGGCTCGCGGTGATGATCTACATGCCATCAAGTACCTCCCACTAAAACTCAATGGACCAGCTCGGCATTGGCTCAATAGCTTGCCAACAGACTCCGTCGGAAGTTGGGAGGATCTGGAAGACGCATTCCTTGACAACTTCCAGGGCACTTATGTGCGACCACCGGATGCTGATGACTTGAGCCATATAACTCAGCAGCCAGGGGAATCAGCCAGACAATTCTGGACTCGATTCCTGACTAATAAAAACCAAATTGTCGACTGTCCGGATGCAGAGGCCCTAGCGGCATTCAAGCACAACATCCATGACGAGTGGCTTGCCCGCCACCTTGGCCATGAGAAGCCGAAGTCTATGGCAGCCCTCACGACACTCATGACCCGCTTTTGCACGGGCGAGGATAGCTGGCTGGCTCGCAGCAATAACACATCGAGGAATCCGGGCACTTTGGATACCAAAGATGCTAACGGTAGACAACATCGTAACAGACCAAAGCGCCGCAATAACGGCGATAACACTGCGGATACGGCAGTCAATGCCGGATTTAGAGGCTCTAGATCCGGTCAGCGGAAAAAGCCATTTAAAAGAAGTACTCCGGCTCCGTCCAGTTTGGATTGCATACTGGATCGCTCGTGTCAAATCCACGGCACCGACAAGCCAGTCAATCACACCAACGGAGAATGATGGGTGTTCAAGCAGGTCGGCAAATTAAATGCCGAAAACAAGGACAAGGGGCTGCATAGTGATGACGAGAGGAGCCCCGGCCGCTGAACACGGGAGGACAGAAGAGTTTCCCTCCACAAGTGAAGACGATGAACATGATATACGCAACCCACATTCCTAAGAGGGAGCGGAAGCGTGCACTAAGGGACGTCTATGCGATGGAGCCCGTCGCCCCAAAGTTCAACCCATGGTCTGCTTGCCCGATCACCTTTGATCGCAGGGACCATCCCACTAGTATCCGTCATGGCGGTTCTGCCGCACTGGTCCTAGACCCCATCATTGATGGATTTCACCTCACTCGAGTCCTTATGGACGGCGGCAGCAGCCTGAACCTGCTCTATCAGGATACAATGCGAAAAATGGGCATCGATCCCTTGAGGATCAAACCCACCAAGACCACCTTTAAGGGCGTCATCCCAGGTGTAGAGGCCCATTGCATGGGCTCAATCACACTGGAAGTGGTCTTCGGATCACCGGACAACTTCTGAAGCGAGGAGTTAATCTTCGACATCATCCAGTTTTGCAGTGGCTATCATGCACTGCTCGGACGAACTGCATTTGCAAAACTCAATGCAGTACCGCATTACGCATACCTCAAGCTCAAGATGCCAGGACCTCGGGGGGTCATAACAGTGAATGGAAATACAGAACGCTCGCTCCGCACGAAAGAGCACACTGCAGCCCTCACAGCAGAAGCACAAAGCAGCCTTTCAAGGCAAACCACTAATTCGGTGATACAGCCCCCGAACACCTTCAAGCGTGTCCGGAGTAAACTGCAGCAGGATCGCCTGGCACGTTCAGAGCTCGCCTAGCAATTCGGCCCCCGTCCCAGTCCCAGTCAAGCAACAAAATCCGTGCCGCACGTACATAATTACGCACTGAAAATACCATGGACATAGGCGGGGGCACGATCAGGGCACGCCCTGCAATGCAGCTTAACCGCCCTAGGGGCTATATATCTTTATCATTTCTTTTCTCTTTCATGGCCTAACTCTCTGGAAGCCCTTTCCGGCAGTATGATTGTCGAACACATTACGGGAAGGAACAACCAAGGCGGCAAGAAGCTAAGAAGCACACGGGAACCCCCAGGTGGTCTCTAATAATAATACCCGATTTCTACTATCCATACGCAGCTTGCCCTTGGATAGGACATTTTGAATAGTCCTACTTTCTGCTTATTGCACTACCTGTACCAGTACACTTCGACGTATTATTTAAATAACAATGCATAGCATTAGTCTATTATTGCATTTTTAGCTTTTTTCTCTCTCTTATATGTCCATTCACGACAATCCGCACCCATACGTTTGGGTACGGTCAGTATGCCAGGGGCTTTCGTTTACCCCATAATACGGCGCAAGAAGTCTGAACACTTTCGACAATGCGGCACACCGAACTTATAGCATCATATGCATCAGCTTCGAATCATGTCTTTGGTCAAATGTTGGGTTTGCCCGGCTCCCATGCTTTGGTACCTTACGTTCCGCTATATCGGCTAAGGTAGCGGTGGGAGAACTACTGCGATTGTGTCCCGGTTCTTCCGGACAAGCACCTCAGTAGAGAAAGCCGAAAACTGACTGTCATGATAAGGCAAGAGACTGGTCGCTGTTCGGGAGGTCTCAAGTCCTTAAAGACTTTTTCCGCTTCGGGCGAGGAGTCGGCCTTGTCCGGCTTAGGCGTGTATAGCGCCCCAAATTCGGCCTTCCGAATACCAGGGGCTTCGCCAAAATTTAAAATTGTAGACTTCTATGGCTAAGTGAGAGTGATAAAGCATTATAGTCTGATTGCGTGGTTCGTTGCGCTGAACACCTCCCTTGAAGGACCCAAAATTGGGGTAAAGAGTGCTCAGGTTTATCCCGAACACCACAGTACTAGTTACATGGGGGCAGAAGCCGACAAATGGCCAACTCTCAGATTTTGTAAACGGTCGCACAGAAGGTAATATTTTAAATTAAAAAAGCGTTGCATAGCGCAGATGAACTTGTTTCATAATACAGGATCACACGAGCGTGTTCATTCAAAAATTACATCCTTGGCACATTCATTCGCCACTAGGCAGGAACCCTTCAGGACACTTTCATAATAATTTTCGGGGCAACGATGCTCCTTGCCCTCCGGCGGCCCCTCCTTCACAAGCTTCACGGCGTCTAGCTTCGCCCAGTGCACCTTCGCCCGGGCAAAAGCCCTGCGCGTGCCCTCGATGCAGACGGACCACTTTATGACTTCAAGGCGTGGGCAGGCATCCACAAGCTGCCTCACCAGACCGAAGTAGCTGCCGGGCAGGGGCTCGCCGGGCCACATCCGGACTATAAGGCCCTTCATGGCCTGTTCGGCCGCCTTGTGAAGCTCGACCAATTGCTTCAGCTGGTTGCTCAAGGGCACTGGGAGTTCGGTCCTAGTATACTGATACCAGAACAACTTCTCCGTCGAGCTCCCTTTCTCAGCTCGGTAAAACTCTGCGGCATCCAGTACACTGCGGGGAAGATCTGCAAACGCTCCTAGAGAGCTCCGAACTCGGGTAAGAAAAAGGAAAGTCTCCTTCACGTGCTTGCTTTGCATAATGAATGCCTTACTCGTTGCTATCTTCTTCACCGCGTCAATCTCCTGGAGGGCCTTGTGGGCTTCGGCCTTGGCGCTCCGGACGCTTTCAAGCGCCTGCGCGAGCTCAGACTCTCGCGTCTTAGAGTCAAGCTCCAAGGACTCGTGCTTTTTGGCGAGAGCCTCGAGCTCTTGCTGCACCACGCCTACTCGGGCTTCTTGCTTCTCCCGTTCAATGCGCTCCTTGGCCGTTTTGTCTTCGACCTCGGACAGCGCCTTCCTCAGGGTTTCCACTTCGATCGTGGCCCCTGGCAAATCCATGATGATCCTATTAGTTTACACCCGAATTTCTTTTTTAACTATATAGACAGGGGTATTTCTTACCTTTGCTCTCATCGAGCTGCCTCTTGATAAGGCCGAGCTCGTCCTCGGACCGCTTCAGGTCCTGCTTCAGCGCAGAGACCTCCGCAGTACATGCGGCAGCGGCCAGCAGTGAAGCCTGCACATAAACATAGACATTTTTCTGATTAGCCTCCTGAGTTATCATTTGATCCTCTATTCGGCTTTTATTCTCGAACACCGAACAGAGCATCAGGGGCTACTATCTATGCGGTAATATTTTCTTATATATATTTTGATTTCTTACCTCAAAGCCTGTTAGGAGGCTGGCGTAGGCTTCGGTCAGCCCATTTTTGGCGGACTGAACCTTCTCGATCACCGCACTCATGATAGTGCGGTGCTCTTCGTTGATGGAAGCGCTGCGAAGCGCTTCTAGCAAGTTGTCTGGTGCCTATGGATGGACAGAGGACACCGGCACGGGTGGTTGGCCCCCCTTAATGGGGGACCGCCTACCGGAGTTCGGAACCATCAAAGATTCCGGTGCAGTGTTCGGATGGGGGCCGAACCTGGAGCCCACGGGAGAATCTGGCGGAAGAGCATGACCTGCACCACATTGACGAGCTTGATTTTCTTGCTCATCATGTTCCTGATGCAGGTCTGGAGTCCGGTCAGCTCTACCGAAGAACCCCAGGACAGGCCCTTCTCTTTCCAAGAAGTGAGTCGCGTGGGGATTTCGGATTGAAATTTGGGGGCCGCCACCCAGTTGTTGTCGCGCGGCTCGGTGATGTAGAACCACCCTGATTGCCACCCCTTTATGGTCTCCACATAGGAGCCTTCTAGCCAGGTGACGTTGGGCATTTCGCCCACCATGGTGCCTCCGCACTCTGCTTGCTGGCCTACCACCACCTTCAGATTGACATTGAAGGTTTTTAGCCACAGGTCGAAGTGGGGCCTGATGCGGAGGAAAGCCTCGCACACGACGATAAACGCCGAGATGTTGAGGATGAAATTGGGGGCCAGATCATGAAAATCCAGCCCGTAGTAGAACATGAGCCCGCGGACAAACGGGTGGAGAGGAAATCCCAGTCCACGGACAAAGTGGGTAAGGAAAACTACCCTCTCATGGGGTTCGGGCGTAGGGATGACCTGCCCCGCATCTGGCAGCTGGTGCGCGATATCCGCGGCCAGATATCCGACTTCCTGTAAATTTTTTATGTTCTCTTCCATGACGGAGGAGACCATCCACTTGCCTCATGCTCCGGACATGCTTGGAGTGGTTTGAGAAGAAGAATGCGAGCTTGGGCGCTAGAGCTCGAGTGTGCGGGAATGGGTAAGTAAGGAAGAAGAAGGCGTGGGTGAAAAGACTGAATCTTCGTCCCTTTATAAGGGCAGAGGAGGCGATGCGCCTCCCCCCTTGCCTGGTAAAACCGCTTATTCCCCAGGCGCTGTAATTGATGGCGTGGTTGGGTTACCCGTGTTCGTATTGATGAGAATCCCGTAATGAGGGGGACACGATCTCTGCTTTGACAAGACGTGACAGAAAAACTGCCTCGTAATATGCGCAGCGCTGGTTGAGAAAAACGGTTCGTATAATGACCGAGCCATGACATAACGTTGTGCTGTCAGAACGCGTCAGCAGATTAGATTTGTGCAAATATTATTCTCTCTGCGGTAGTATGTGGAACTTGTTTTGCAGAGCCGGACACTATTCTGGTGTTCAAAATCTTCTATGGAGTATTCGGAGGAGGAACCCGCCTTGCAATGCTGAAGACAATACTGCGCGCCAGACTCATCGTCATTGAAGACTGGTTCAGGGGCTACTAAGGGAGTCCTGGATTAGGGGATCTCCGGACAGCCAGACTATATCCTTTGGTCAGACTGTTGGACTATGAAGATACAAGATTGAAGACTTCATCCCGTGTCCGGATGGGACTCTACTTGGCGTGGAAGGCAAGCTAGGCAATACGGATATGTATATCTCCTCCCTTTAACCGACTCTGTGTAACCCTAGCCCCCTCCAGTGTCTATATAAACCGGAGGGTTTAGTCCGTAGGACAACAGACAATCATACCATAGGCTAGCTTCTAGGGTTTAGCCTCTACAATCTCGTGGTAGATCAACTCTTGTATACTCATATCATCAAGAACAATCAAGCAGGACGTAGGGTATTACCTCCATCAAGAGGGCCCGAACCTGGGTAAACATCGTGTCCCCTGCCTCCTGTTACCATCCGCCTTAGACGCACAGTTCGGGACCCCCTACCCGAGATCCGCCGGTTTTGACACTGACAACAACGTCATTGGAACAAAGTGGATTTTCAAGAACAAGCAAGATGAGAATGGTGTAATCATCCTTAACAAGGCAAGGTTAGTGGCACAAGGGTACTCACAAGTTGAAGGTTTGGACTTTGGTGAGACCTTTGCCCCCATTGCCCGTCTTGAATCCATTCGCATCTTACTTGCTTATGCTGCTTTCAATGGTTTTACATTACATCAAATGGATGTGAAGAGTGCTTTCCTTAACGGTCCTCTACAAGAAGAAGTATATGTATCACAACCACTTGGGTTCATTGATACCGATCACAAAGACTATGTGTATAAACTTCATAAGGCTTTGTATGGCCTCAAACAAGCACCTCGTGCTTGGTATGATCATCTTAAGAAGTTTTTACTCGATGATGGTTTTGTGAGAGGGGTGATCGATCCCACTCTTTTTACTAAGAGGGACAAGGGTGATTTGATCTTATGCCAAATCTATGTAGATGATATCATTTTTGGTTCTCCTAACATTCATTTGTGCAATAAGTTTGTGGCTTCCATGACCAAGAATTTTGAAATGTCACTCAATACGAATTTGAAGTTCTTCCTAGGATTTCAAATTCAACAATTTCAAGAAGGAATTTTCATGTCTCAAGCAAAATACCTCAAGGATATCCTAGAGAAGTTTGGCATGTATGATGCTAGCCCATGTAGGACACCCATGCCAACCAAAATTGTACTCACTAAAGACACAAATGGTATTCCTTTCAACCCATCTATTTACCGCTCTATGATTGGTTCATTGCTTTATCTTTGTGCATCTAGACCAGACATCATGTTTAGTGTATGCATGTGTGCTAGATTTCAAGCTTTCCCTAGGGAAAGTCATCATAAGGCGGTTAAGCATATTCTTAGATACCTTGTTCACACCCCAAAGTTGGGTCTATGGTACCCCAAGGATGCTAAGTTTGATCTCATTGGGTACACGGATGCGAATTGGGCTGGAGACAAAGTGGATCGTAAGTCCACCTCCGGTGCATGTCAATTTCTTGGACGCTCCTGTGTAAGTTGGTCCTCGAAGAAACAAAATTGTGTTGCCCTCTCCACCGCAGAAGCTAAATACATTGCAACCGCCAGTTGTGCAACTCAATTACTATGGATGAGGCAAACTTTGAAGGATTACTATATCACCTATAGACTTGTGCCCCTTCTATGTGATAATGAAAGTGCCATCAATATTGCTAAGAACCCCAAAGATCATACCCGCACCAAGCACATTGATATTAGGTATCACTTCTTGAGAGATCATGTGGAGAAGGGTGATGTTGACATCGCTCATGTTGGCACAGATATGCAACTTGCAGATATTTTCACGAAGCCCTTGGATGAAGCAAGGTTTTGTCAACTTAGGCATGAACTTGGTATCTTGGAGCTTGACAACATTATGTGAAAACTAGTACCCATGCATGCATTGTCATAATGTCTTGTCTCGATGCAGGCATATATTTAGGGAGACACCCAACTCCTGAGTACTCTCACCCTATGAAATGCATAAAAAGAACAAACACTCTCAAAGCTACCATGTTATTCTAACTATGGTGCTTTCAATGATGGAGTAGTGGTTATGCACCCGAAGTTCCAATCTTTGCGGAGCCATGTCACGTATACTCATACATGGTGGTTTTAGCCATCCCTCTTGTCATTTCGAACAATATCTGAGCAGTATGTGTCTTATTATTGTTGGCATAGGATACTCATTGCTTAACATATTATGTCTTTGCATCTTACTACATACTGTAATCATCATCTCCCCATCATTGTTATTAGCACCAATAATTGCACCCTCCCCTTCTCAAAAATTCATATATGCTTCCGGACGTCTGCTATGTACCGAACGTCCGTAAAATCCTCTCTGTTGCCCTCATACCAGACGTCCAGTGAGACCGGACTTCCGTTAATTTCTTCCCTGTCCCGTCCCGTCATATGTCCGATGTTTTTGGTCGTCCGCTATCTGGCGCTCTGGTCATTTTTCTTAGGTCCCGGACGTCCATCCCACACCGGTCATCCGGTCAATTCCTGGCCCACGTATATATAGCGGAGTGTGTGATTGAGCAGTTCCTAAATCTAAATCCACTCGTTCCTCATCCCTTATCTACCGCCGCCGCTCACTCTCCTCGCTGGGGGTGCGCGCCGGCCGTGCTCCTCGCCGTCTTTGCGCGGGTGGGGTCGTCCCGGCCGCCGTCGGGGGCTCCGTTCGTCCTCGTATCGTCCCGACCACCATCGGGGCCCCGCTCGTCCCCGTCGCATCTCCTCCTCGTTCGTTCATCCTCCCGAGGTAGAACCTCCTCTTATTCTCCCTCATCCATCGAACTTCTTCGATCTATGACGGTGGATAAGTGATTTGGGTCTTCCTTCTCCTCTAGGTCAAGATGCCAAAGACCAAGCACTCGCGCGCAAGCAGGTCACCATGGGTCATCTCGTCTGTCTCGTCGTGGTGGCTCCGATGATTCATAGGAGCGGGCTCGTCCTCAGAAGCGTGCCGCCCTTCCTCACAGCTCGGCTAGCGACTCCTCATCAGAGGAATCTGATTATGAGGACGAGCTGGAAGATTTGGAGCAGCCCGAGTTCATTGCTATTCGCACCTCCGCACCCAAGCCGGGAACACGTCGGCCTACCTTCTAGCCTCCTCCTCCTCCTCCTCCTCCGGTACAACCTCAAGGTGATGCCTGTCGCATCTCTCTTGAACCTCCACTTCCTCTCGGCCGCAAAATTAAACGGTTCAATGAGGTTCCCATTGCTTCCTATCTTAAGCTTCATCGTGACATTGATCAATTCTCTGTTGTGCGCAACTCACAAGATGCTCGCTTTCACACTAATGTCCAGGCAAACATTTTTACCACCATCATCATTCCTAAGGGTCTATCTCTCCATGTTTGCATTGACTTGGAGCATATTCGTGCTCATCTGGTGAAATATCCGGGGGCTATTGAGCTCATTGAGTCATCTAATCTTGCTGCTCCATTTGCATTTCAACATGATTTTAACCAAGCTTCAATTCATCAATTCTATGCCACATGTTACTTTGGTCCAAATAACACTGTCACTTGGATGACCTCCGACACCGTGCTCACGGCGTCTTATTCTCAGTTTGTTGCTGCCCTTGGGTTTCCTGACACCAGTTTCAAAATCCATAAGGATGACCCCAACCATAGGCCCAAGGGCATTGATGTATGTTTGGATCTTCTCAAACCGATAGAAGACATGACTAATGAGGAGAAACAAAAGGGTCTGAACCAAGTCTCCATTTGACGCTCACCTTTCTACATCATCTATCAGTGTGTCATTCGCACCATTTATCCCAAGATGGGTGACAAGGGGTCTTGCAAGAGATACTGCATTGATCTCATGCATCGCCTCTATCCATCTCCAAAGGGGAAGATAAATGTTCCTCATTTTCTGTGGCATGAGACATGTCTCGCTTGTTTTCAGCACAAGCGAGCCTTTCCTCATGCCCCCTTTCTTCGGGCTTTTATTGAGAGTGTTTGCTCCATTTCCCATTGCCCGCACTCACTTGCATGAGCGGTGGGTCATTCCACCTCACATGGTGGATGATTGGGTCCCCAAGGACTCTTCTGCTCCTACTCATCGCACTGCAGCTAGTGTTCCTCCTCCAAGTGCTCATTCTACTCCTTCCGGTTCTGCATCCTTTGGCCGCATTGCTCACTTTCTTAGGAAGGCTCACTCTGCCATGATGAAGGTGTTTACCTTTCATTGCTCCCAAAATCACGACTTGTCACTCGCATGGTCACTTCCAATAATGCTCTGAAGGCTCGTCTGAGAGACTCCGGAGTTTACGATGTGAGTGACGATGAACGTCTCCCTGACGAACCACCTTCTGACTTTGGTTCTCCCTCAGGTCTTGAGTGGGCTGACTTCTTTGACGAGGCTGGTGGCAGTGGTGCTCATGATGATGATGATGCTCTTTGATGATGTTATGACCCCTTTTTTGGGTATTTGATGCCAAGGGGGAGTAGGCACTTATTTATGTGATGCTATGATATTAGCTTGTATCGAACTCATGTTATGTATGTTATCGACTTATGTTCTATGCTATGAGTGATGAACCTATATGGAGCCTATTATGGTTTTATGTTATCTTGTTATCTTTTTTATGAGATTTGTTTGTGATGGTATAAAATTGAGGGGGAGCTCTCCTCATGCTTATTTTATGTATGCACATGTTTTGGGGGAGCTCCACAACAAATATTTTTGATATTCAAAGTTTTTTATTTTTATTAAGAAGTTGTAACGCCCTCGATGCGGCTATATCTCCCACGTGTCGAAGCACGACTTAGAGGCATAACCGCATTGAAAGCAATGTCGCAAGTGAGGCAATCTTCACACAACCCATGTAATATATAAGGAAAAGAGATACATAGTTGGCTTACAATCGCCACTTCACACAATTACATGAATAAAGCATTACAACATCCAAATACAATCAAGGTCCGGCTATGGAACCAAAATGAAAGAAGAACCCCGAATGCGACAAAGGTCCCCGATCGACCCCAACTGGGCTCCACTACTGATCAACTAGAACGAAACAACACAAAGGACAAGATCTTCATCGAGCTCCTCCTGAGCTTGGTTGCGTCATCCGCACGGACTCGTCGGCACCTGCAAGATGGTTTTGGAAGTATCTGTGAGCCACGGGGACTCAGCAATCTCGCACCCTCGCGATCAAGACTATTTAAGCTTATGGGTAAGGTAAAAGGTAGGAGGTGGAGCTGCAGCAAGCGACTAGCATATATAGTGGCTAACATACGCAAAAGAGAGCGAGAAGAGAAGGCAAAGCACGGTCGATAAAAGTATGATCACGAAGTAATCCTGGACTACCTACGTCAAGCATAACTCCAACAACCGTGTTCACTTCCTGGACTCCGCCGGAAAGAGACCATCACGGTTACAAACGCGGTTGATTCATTTTAATTAAGGTCAACTTCAGGTTTTCTACAACCGGACATTAACAAATTCCCATCTGCCCATAACCGCGGGCACGGCTTTTGAAAGTTCAAATCCCTGCAGGGGTGTCCCAACTTAGCCCATCACAAGCTCTCACGGTCAACGAAGGAATAGACCTCCTCCTGAGACGTTCCGATCAGACTCGGTATCCCAGTACAACAAGACATTTCGATAGGGTAAAACTAAACCAACAACACCGCCCGATGCGCCGACATCCTGATGGGAGCTGCACATATCTCGTTCTTAGGGCAACACCGGATAGGTCAAGCTACGAGTAAAACCAGCCCTCAAGTTTCCCCGAGGTGGCCCCGCAGGCTGCCCATTTCGGACCAACACTTAGAAAAGCACTGGCCCGGGGGGGTTAAAATAAAGATGACCCTCGAGAGAGCGACTCCCAAGGGAAAAGTAGGTGGTGGTGAGGAAAATGGTAAAACCAAGGTTGGGCATTGCTGGAGGAGCTTTACTTAAGGCGAATTGTCAAGGGGTTCCCATTATTACCCAACCGCGTAAGGAACGCAAAATCCGGGAACATAACACCGATATGACGGAAACTAGGGCGGCAAGAGTGGAACAAAACACCAGGCATAAGGCCAAGCCTTCCACCCTTTACCAAGTATATAGATGCATTAATTAAATAAGATATTTAGTGATATCCCAACAAAATATCCATGTTCCAAACATGGAACAAGCTCCAAGAGGGGCTGAGCAAAGCGGTAACATAGCAAAGAGGGGCTGAGCAACTAACAACGGAAATCTTCACCTGCAACTAACAACGCTATAAGAGGGGCTGAGCAAAGCGGTAACATAGCCAAAAAACGGTTTGCTAGGACAAGGTGGGTTAGAGGCTTGGTTCAACAATATAGGAGGCATGATAAGCAAGTGGTAGGTATCGCAGCATAGGCATAGCAAAAGAGCGAGCAACTAAGCAAGCAAAGATAGAAGTGATTTCGAGGGTATGATCATCTTGCCTGAAATCCCGCAAGGAAGAAGAACGAGTCCATGAAGAAGACAAATGGACGTAGACGAACGGGTCCTCACAAAAACGACATTACCGGAACCAACCCGAAGAAGCAAACACCGGAAAGAAGCACACAACATAGTAAACAACCAACATATGAACATGGTATGATATGCGGGATGCGGGATGCGATGCATATGCATGATTGGACAAGGAATGCATAAACCTGGCCTCAACTTGGAAATCCAAGATTTCCACTGGAAAGGTGAGGTGATTTCGGTTGAAATCGATATAAAGATCATCGGAATCGGAGTTACGGTTTGGAAATGGCAAGCGATTCAAATATGACACCGGTCTGCGATTTACAACAAGTAACCATCTAAATGCAATGAGATGAACATGCTACAGCACTCAAACATGGCAACAAAATACATGGCAGGGAAGCATTCAAGATGCTTAACAAAAGACTAGCACTGAGCTACGGCCAATTCATCCACTAACAGGTTCAAACAAGCATGGCAAAAGAGCAAACGGTAAACAGATTTCAGACTTAGTGAAATTAACACTAGCCTAGAATTTCAGATCAGATAGCACTCTTCGGAGCAACAAAACTACATGCTACAGGACCTGAACATGACAAAGAAGAACATGGCATGGAGCTACTCAACAAGCTTAACAAAAGTCCCTTAGTGACCTTGAGCCAAAAGGGATCCAAAAATATACTAACAAGCACACGAACATAGCAAAAACATAATCAGTTTTCAGACTTAGTGAAAACTGACACATGCTGAAACATAACTCAAGTAGGCATGTTTACGAGCTCGATGCACTCACTACAGTGCAAGTCATGGCAATACAAGCATACATCCATTAAGAAGGCACAAAATGCAAGCTAGACATGGCAAGAACAAAGGCATATCATGCACGGATCAACTACAACCACATCGGCAAAATCGCAAACAAGTTGACGATCTGCCCAGATTCACAACGAAGCAAAAGTAGAGCTCGATTGACTCAAGCTAGGGTGCTCCATATATGCAAACAAAGACATGGATGGATAGAGCACTACAAGGTTAACAAAACATCCTTACTGATCATCCTCAAAAGAGGCACGAATCTCTAGGAAACAACATGAACATATGGCATCATGAACTAAACAATCCCAGGACTTAGTGAAATTACTAAGTCCCAGAAAACAGAATTACCGGGTGCCTCACTTTGCAAGCTTGCACTAGTCACCACACACATCACAAAAATACATGGGTTGCACCTCTGGAAAGATAACAAAACCCTTAACAAAACATATGTAGAGCTCATGGTCATATCATGCACACAATAATCATGGCAAAAATGACAAAAGTCTAACATGGAGTAGCAGATCTGACAATTAACTCAAGTAGCCCTCTTCTAACAGCATTTCGGGCATCAAGATGACCTCAAATGAAAATGATGCAATGGAATGACATGATGTACTCTCTGAGACGAACATTTTGATATGCTATATGCCCAAATCAGAGTTACGGATGCGGAGATATGGCATAATGAACATGGGCATATGAAACATGGCAATCTCGGGGACTTAGTAGAATTTTTACCCCGCGAGAAAGTCAACTGGACGAGATGATCCCGGGACAGAGGGATCCGGGCGGCGCGGGGCTGCGTTTGGATGAGATCCCGGTGGATCTCGTCCCGATCCACCGGATCTCACCGGAGCGGACGACGGCGGCCGGAGGGAGGTCGCCGGCGAGCTCGGCGGGCGTCGGATCCGGCGGGGCTCGGGCCTCCCGCGGCCGGATCTCGCGTGGCGGCGGAGGGCGCGGCGAGGGAGGCGGAGCAACGGCGGCGGCGCGCTGTGCAGAGGCCGGCGAGGCGAAGTGGCGGCGATCGGCGGGCGGTGGGGCGGGCGCCGGCGATAGAGACGCGCGGCGGTGGAGATCGGCGCACGGCTGCGGAGGCAGGCGGGCGGCTCGGGCCCGTTGCGGCCCGGGGCGGGCCTCTCGCGGGCCGGGCAGGCCGCGTCGGCGGAGAGAGAGAGGAGGCCGGTGGGGTGACAAGTGGCGGCGTCCGGTTGGTTGGCGGCGGCGGCGGGGTGATGTGGCGCGACGCCACTGGCCGGAGCGAGGTGGAGGGCGGACATGTCCGTCGGTGGAAGAAACGTCCGGGCGTGAGGTGGAAGAGGACTAGGGTTTGTACCGCGAATATTTCGGAGGGGATCACATATATATAGGTAGAGGGAGCTAGGAGAGTCCAAATGAGGTGCAGTTTTCGGCCACGCGATCGTGATCGAACGACCGAGATGGTGGAGGAGGTTTAGGTGGGTTTTGGGCCAAATTGGAGGGGTGTTGGGCTGCAACACACACGAGGCCTTCTCGGTCCCTCGGTTAACCGTTGGAGCATCAAACGAAGTCCAAATGATACGAAACTTGACAGGCGGTCTACCAGTAGTAAACCAAGGCCGCATGACAAGTCTCGGTCCAATCCGGAAATGTTTAATCCCCAGACATGAAAGAAAGGTAGAAATGACCACCGGAGGAGAACGGAACGCTGGAATGCAAAACGGACAACGGGGAAAATGCTCGGATGCATGAGACGAACACGTATGCAAATGAAATGCACATGATGACATGATATGCAATGCATGACACGCAAGCAATGACAAGGCAAACAACAATGAATAAGTGGACGACACCTGGCACATCGGTCACGGGGCGTTACAGAAGTGCATGTATGTTGTCATCAACTACCTAAAAGGGGGAGATCGAAAGTGCAATCATGCCCTTAATCGTATTTTGATGTTGATGACAACATGCATTTTGGGACTAATCATGTTTATCAACTAAATCTCAGGATTATGTCTCAAGGGCCATGTGTGGATCATGACTATGGACAAATATCACTCATGAGCAGAGATACAAGACAAAGACAAAGCTTCGGCTCCTTTTCGATTCGTTCTTGAGTATAGGGATCCCGCACTATGAAGAGGGGATCGTTGGATTTCGTGAAAGAACTTGCTCAAACCCACAAAATATCCTCGCACATCATCTCTGTGCCATCTCAAGTTCTTCCTCTACGTGTGCACAATTTCTGGTATGGTTCTAAGCTGGTAGGTTCAGATATCATCGGACGTCCGACGTTCTACGGACATCCGACACCTCACAGCCAACCGGGCATCTGGCTCTTTTCGGATGTTTGGTGCCTCCTCACAGAAGCTAAATTAGCGGAAATCCAGTCTCACCAGACAACCGGTCTCCGGACGTGTGCTCCTCTCCGGATTTCCGGTTCTGCCTCAACAGAACGTTAATTAGCGGATTTCCGACCACACCAGACGTCCGGGCTCCGGACGGCCGGTGCCTTCCGGACGTCCGCTGGCTGTGTGTCTCATGCCTCGTCTGTGGACTAGTAGGTGTTCCAGCAAGCAAACGACCGGCCGCCCGTCCGGATGTCCGGACCAATCTGAGTCGCCGGTCGTCCGGTGCCCACCGGACGTCCGTCAGCCCCTGTGCACTATGTGGCTCAACGGTCTGTTTTGCACTCACACTATATATAGCCCTTCTCCTGTTGGGGATCGTAGCAGAAATTTAAAATTTTCTACGCATCACCAAGATCAATCTATGGAGTAATCTAGCAACGAGGGGAAGGGGAGTGCATCTACATACCCTTGTAGATCGCTAAGCGAAAGCGTTGCAAGAACGCGGATGAAGGAGTCGTACTCGCAGCGATTCAGATCGCGGTTGATTCCGATCTAGCGCCGAACGGATGGCGCCTCCGCGTTCAACACACGTACAGCCCGGGGACGTCTCCTCCTTCTTGATCCAGCAAGGGGAGAGGAGAAGTTGAGGGAGAACTCCAAGCTCTACGGAGGAGGAGGAGGAAGAGTTGGAGGAGGGAGGGCTGCGCCAGGGAAGAGGTCACGACTGCCCTCCCACCCCTCCACTATATATAGGGGCAAGGGAAGAGGGGGAGGCGCCCTAGGGTTTCCCCTAGGGGCGGCGGCTAGGTAGATTGGATCTCCCTAGGGAAAATCCTAGGGAGACTTGCCCCCCAAGCCAAGCAGGTGGAGGCTCCCCAACCCCCAAGTAATTTGGGGAAGGGTGTGGGGGGCGCACCACCCCTTAGTGGGCTGGTTTGCCCCTTCCCCTTTGGCCCATGAGGCCCTCCCACACTTGTCGAGGCTCCCGAAACACCTTTCGGTCATGCTGGCCATAACCTGATACCCCCGGAACACTTTCGGACTCCAATACCCTTCATCCAATATACCGATCTTCACCTCCGGACCATTCCGGAGCTCCTCATCATGTCCGGGATCTCATCCGGGACTCCGAACAACCTTCGGTAACCACATACTATTTCCCATAACAACTCTAGCGTCACCGAACCTTAAGTGCGTAGACCCTACGGGTTCGGGAACCATGCAGACATGACCGAGACAACTCTCCGGCCAATAACCAACGGCGGGATCTAGATACCCATGCAGACATGACCCATTGACTTTCTAGCATGTATAATAAACAATTATCATGAACAAGGAAATATAAAATAACCAATTTATTATTGCCTCTAGGGCATATTTCCAACAGTCTCCCACTTGCACTAGAGTCAATAATCTAGTTCACATCGCCATGTGATTAACACTCACAGGTCACATCGCCATGTGAGCTACATCCAAGAGTCTACTAGACTCGATGATCTAGTTCACATCACTATGTGATAAACACTCAAACAGTTCTGGGTTTGATCATGTTATGCTTGTGAGAGAGGTTGTAGTCAACGGGTCTTGCCATATTCAGATCCCTATGTATTTCGCAGAACTTTATATCGTAGATGCTGCTACCACGTTCCACTTGAGCTATTCCAAATTGTTGATCCATTATACGTATCCGGTATCTCTACTCAGAGCTATCCGGATAGGTATTAAGCTTGCATCGACGTAACTCTTTACGTCGAACTCTTTATCACCTCCATAACCGAGAAACATTTCCTTATTCCTCTAAGGACAATTTTGACCGCTATCTGGTGATCCAGTCCTAGATCACCTTTGTACCCTCTTGCCAGACATGTGGCAAGGCACACATCAGGTGCGGTACTCAGCATGGCATAACGTATAGAGCCTATGACAAGAGCATAGGGGACGACCTTCGTCCTTCCTCTTTCTTCTGCCGTGGTCAAGCTTTGAGTCTTACTCAACTTCACACCTTACAACTCAGGTAAGAACCCCTTCTTTGACTGATCTATTTTGAACTCCTTCAAAAACATGTCAAGGTGTGCGTTCTTTGAAAGTATCATCAGGCGTTTTGATCTATCTCTATAGATCTTGATGCCCAATATGTAAGCAGCTTTATCCAGGTCTTCCTTTGAAAAATATTCTTCAAACAACCGTTTATGCTTTCCAGAAATTCTACATTATTCCGGATCAACAATATGTCATCCACATATACTTATCAGAAATTTTGTAGTGCTCCCACTCACTTTCTTATAAATACAAGTTTCTAGCAAACATTGTATAAACCTGAAAGCATTGATCACTCCATCAAAGCATATATTCTGACTCCGAGATGCTTGCTCTAGTCCATAGAAGGATCGCTGGAGCCAGCATACCTTTTAGCATCCTTAGGATCGACAAAACCTTTTATTGTATCACATACAACTTTTCTTACGAAAACTGGTAAGAAAACTTGTTTGATATCCATCTGTAAGATTTCATAATCGAAAAATACAGCTAATGCTAACATGATTCCGACGGACTTAAGCATCGCTACGGGTGAGAAATTCTCATCGTAGTCAACTCCTTGAACTTGTGAAAAGATTCTTTCCCACAAGTCGAGCTTCATAGACGGTAACATTACCGCCCACGTCCGTCTTCTTCTTAAAGATCCATTTATCTCAATGGATTGCCGATCATCGGGCAAGTCCACCAAAGTCCATACTTTGTTTTGATATATGGACCCTATCTCGGATTTCATGGCTTCTAACCATTTGTCGAAATACGGGCCCACCATCGCTTCTCCATAGTTCGTAGGTTCATTGTTGTCCAACAACATGATATTTAAGACATGATTACCGTACCACTTAGGAGTAGTACATATCCTTGTCGACCTACGAGGTTCGATAGCAACTTGATTCAAAGCTTCATGATCACTATCATTAACTTCCTATTCAAAAAACGTAGGCGCCACAGAAAACATCTTTCTGTGTTGCATCACTCTCTGGTTGAAGTAAAGGTTCGACAACCTCATCAAGTTCTATCTTCCTCCCACTCAATTCTTTCGAGAGAAACTCCTTCTCGAGAAAGGACCCGTTCTTAGCGACAAACAATTTGCCCTCGGATCTGAGATAGAAGGTATACCCAAATGTCACCTTTGGGTATCCTATGAAGATGTGTTTGTCCGCTTTGGGTTCGAGCTTCTCCGGCTGAAGCCTTAAGCATCGCAGCCCCAAACATTAAGAAACGACAACTTTGGTTTCTTACCAAACCAATGTTCATACGGCGTCATCTCAACGGACTTAGATGGTGTCCTATCTAACGCATATCCTCAAAATGAAAAATGGTAGATCAGTAAGAGACATCATAGATCGCACCATATCTCATAAGGTTCGATTACGACGTCCGAACACACCATTTATCTGTGGTGTTCCAGGTGGCTTCAACTGTGAAACAATTCCACAATGTCTTAAGTGTTTGCCAAACTCATAACTCAGAAATTCTCATCGATCAGATCATAGGAATTTGATCTTCTTGTTATGATGGTTCTTAACTTCACTCTGAAATCGCTTGAACTTTTCAAACGTTTCAGACTTGTGCTTCATTAAGTAAATATACCTATATCTACCCAAATCATCAGTGAAGATGAGAAAATAGCGATATCCACTGCACGCTTCAATTCTCATTGGATCACACGCATCAGCATGCATGATTTCCAACAAGTCATTTTCCCGTTTCATTGTACCTGAAAACGGGGTCTTAGTCATCCTGCCCATGAGGCATGGCTCGCATGTGTCAAGTGATTCAAAATCAAGTGACTCCAAACATCCATCTATATGGAGTTTCTTCATGCATCTTACGCCAATATGACCTGAGCGGCAGTGCCACAAAAAGGTGGTACTATCATTATTAACTCTACATCTTTTGGCATGAACATGTGTATTACCATGACCGAGATTCAATAAACCATTCACATAGGGTGCATGACCATGAAAGGTATTATTCATGTAAACAGAATAACCATTATTCTCTAACTTAAATGAATAACCGTATTGCAATGAACATGATCTAATCATACTCATGCTCAACGTAGACACCTGATAACATTTATCTAGGTTCAATACTAATCCCGAAGGTTGATGGACCGTGCGATGGTGATCTCATCAACTTTGGAAACACTTCCAACACACATCGTTGTTGGAAATATGCCCTAGAGGCAATAATAAATTAGTTATTATTATATTTCCTAGTTCATGATGATCGTTTATTATCCATGCTAGAAGTGTATTGATAGGAAACTCAGATACATGTGTGGATACATAGACAACACCATGTCCCTAGTAAGCCTCTAGTTGACTAGCTCGTTGATCAATAGATGGTTACGGTTTCCTGACGATGGACATTGGACGTCGTTGATAACGGGATCACATCATTAGGAGAATGATGTGATGGACAAGACCCAATCCTAAGCCTAGCACAAGATCATGTAGTTCGTTTGCTAAAGCTTTTCTAATGTCAAGCATCATTTCCTTAGACCATGAGATTGTGCAACTCCCGGATACCGTAGGAGTGCTTTGGGTGTGCCAAACGTCACAACGTAACTGGGTGGCTATAAAGGTACACTACAGGTATCTCCGAAAGTGTCTGTTGGGTTGGCACGAATCGAGACTGGGATTTGTCACTCCGTGTAAACGGAGAGGTATCTCTGGGCCCACTCGGTAGGACATCATCATAATGTGCACAATGTGACCAAGGAGTTGATCATGGGATGATGTGTTACGGAACGAGTAAAGAGACTTGCCGGTAACGAGATTGAACAAGGTATTGGGATACCGACGATCGAATCTCGGGCAAGTACAATACCGCTAGACAAAGGGAATTGAATACGGGATTGATCGAATCCTCGACATCGTGGTTCATCCGATGAGATCATCGTGGAACATGTGGGAACCAACATGGGTATCCAGATCCCGCTGTTGGTTATTGACCGGAGAACGTCTCGGTCATGTCTGCATGGTTCCCGAACCCGTAGGGTCTACACACTTAAGGTTCGATGACGCTAGGGTTATAAAGGAAGTTTGTATGTGGTTACCGAATGTTGTTCGGAGTCCCGGATGAGATACCGGACATCACGAGGAGTTCCGAAATGGTCCGGAGGTAAAGATTTATATATGGGAAGTCCTGTTTTGGTCGCCGGAAAAGTTTCGGGGTTTATTGGTAACGTACCGGGACCACCGGGAGGGTCCCGGGGGTCCACCAAGTGGGGCCACCAGCCCCGGAGGTCTGCATGGGCCAAGTGTGGGAGATGACTAGCCCTAGGTGGGCTGGTGCGCCCCCCCCCCACCAAGGCCCAAGGCGCAAGGGACAGGGAAGGGGGGCAAACCCTAGGGCAGATGGGCCCTAAGGCCCACCCCAGGTGCGCCTCCCCTCTCTCCCCCCTTGGCCGCCCCCCCTTAGATGGGATCTAGGCTGGCCGCCGCCCCTAGGGGTGGAAACCTAGTTGGGGGCGCAGCCCCGCCCCTCCCCCTATATATACTTGAGGTTTGGGCTGCCCAACACAGACGAGTTCCTCTCCTTCTTGGCGCAGCCCAACCCCTCTCCCTCCTCGTCTCTTGCGATGCTTGGCGAAGCCCTGCTGGAGTACCACGCTCCTCCACCACCACCACGCCGTTGTGTTGCTGCTGGATGGAGTCTTTCTCAACCTCTCCCTCTCTCCTTACTGGATCAAGGCATGGGAGACGTCACCGGGTTCTACGTGTGTTGAACGCGGAGGTGCCGTCCGTTCGGCACTAGGATCTCCGGTGATTTGGATCACGATGAGTACGACTCCTTCAACCCCGTTCTCTTGAACGCTTCCGCATAGCGATCTACAAGGGTATGTAGATGCACTCTCCTTCCCCTCGTTGCTGGTTTCTCCATAGATAGATCTTGGTGACATGTAGGAAAATTTTGAATTTCTGCTACGTTCCCCAACAGTGGCATCATGAGCTAGGTCTATTGCGTACATTCTATGCACGAGTAGAACACAAAGTAGTTGTGGGCATTGATTTTGTTCATTATGCTTACCGTTACTAGTCCAATCTTGATTCAGCGGCATTGTGGGATGAAGCGGCCCGGACCGACCTTACACGTACTCTTACGTGAGACTGGTTCCACCGACTGACATGCACTAGTTGCATAAGGTGGCTAGCGGGTGTCTGTCTCTCCCACTTTATTCAGATCGGATTTGATGAAAAGGGTCCTTATGAAGGGTAAATAGCAATTAGCATATCACGTTGTGGTTTTTGCGTAGGTAAGAAACGTTCTTGCTAGAAACCCATAGCAGCCACGTAAAACATGCAAACAACAATTAGAGGACGTCTAACTTGTTTTTGCAGGGTATGCTATGTGATGTGATATGGCCAAGAAGAATGTGATGAATGATATGTGATGTATGAGATTGATCATGTTCTTGTAATAGGAATCATGACTTGCATGTCGATGAGTATGACAACCGGCAGGAGCCATAGGAGTTGTCTTTATTTTTTGTATGACCTGCGTGTCATTGAACAACGCCATGTAATTACTTTACTTTATTGCTAACCGGTAGCCATAGTAGTAGAAGTAATAGTTGGCGAGCAACTTCATGGAGACACGATGATGGAGATCATGGTGTCATGCCGGTGACAAGATGATCATGGAGCCCCAAGATGGAGATCAAAGGAGCTATATGATATTGGCCATATCATGTCACTATTATTTGATTGCATGTGATGTTTATCATGTTTATGCATCTTATTTGCTTAGAACAACGGTAGTAAATAAGATGATCCCTCATTAAAATTTCAAGAAAAGTGTTCCCCCTAACTGTGCACCGTTGCGACAGTTTGTTGTTTCGAAGCACCACGTGATGATCGGGTGTGATAGATTCTAACGTTCACATACAACGGGTGTAAGACAGATTTACACACGCGAAACACTTAGGTTGACTTGACGAGCCTAGCATGTACAGACATGGCCTCGTAACACAAGAGACCGAAAGGTCGAGCATGAGTCGTATGGTAGATACGATCAACAACAAGATGTTCACCGATGATGACTAGTCCGTCTCACGTGATGATCGGACACGGCCTAGTTGACTCGGATCATGTAATCACTTAGATGACTAGAGGGATGTCTATCTGAGTGGGAGTTCATAAGATGAACTTAATTATCCTGAACATAGTCAAAAAGATCTTTGCAAATTATGTCGTAAGCTCACGCTTTAGTTCTACTGTTTAGATATGTTCCTAGAGAAAATATAGTTGAAAGTTGACAGTAGCAATTATGCGGATGACTAGAGGGATGTCTATCTGAGTGGGAGTTCATAAGATGAACTTAATTATCCTGAACATAGTCAAAAAGATCTTTGCAAATTATGTCGTAAGCTCGCGCTTTAGTTCTACTGTTTAGATATGTTCCTAGAGAAAATATAGTTGAAAGTTGATGGTAGCAATTATGCGGACAGTAGAAAGCTTATGTCCTTAATGCACCGCTCAGTGTGCTGAACCCCAAACGTCGTTTGTGGATGTTACGAACATCGGACATACACGTTTAGATAACTACATGATAGTTCAGTTAAACGGTTTAGAGTTGAGGCGCCAAAGACGTTTTTCGAAACGTCGCGGAACATATGAGATGTTTCGAGGGCTGAAATTGGGATTTCAGGCTCGTGCCCACGTCAAGAGGTATAAGACCTCCGACGATTTTCTTAGCCTACAAACTAAGGAGAAAAGCTCAATTGTTGAGCTTGTGCTCAGATTGTCTGAGTACAACAATCATTTGAATCGAGTGGGAGTTGATCTTCCAGATGAGATATTGATGTTTCTCCGAAGTCATTACCACCAAGCTGCTAGAGCTTCGTGATGAACTATAATGTATCAGGGACATATATGATGATCCTTGAGATATTCGCGATGTTTGACACCACAAAAGTAGAAATCAAGAAGGAGCATCAATTGTTGATGGTTGGTGAAACCACTAGTTTCAAGAAGGTCAAGGGCAAGAAGGGATACTTCATGAAACGGCAAATCAGCTGCTGCTCTAGTGAAGAAACCCAAGGTTGAACCCAAACCCGAGACTAAGTGCTTCTGTAATAAGGGGAACAGCCACTGGAGCAGAATTACCCTAGATACTTGGTAGATGAGAAGGCTGTCGATAGAAGTATATTGGATATACATTATGTTAATGTGTACTTTACTAGTACTCCTAGTAGCACCAGGGTATTAGATACCGGTTCGGTTGCTAAGTGTTAGTAACTCGAAATAAAAGCTACGGAATAAACGGAGACTAGCTAAAGGTGAGATGACGATATGTGTTGGAAGTATTTCCAAGGTTGATCAAATATCGTACGCTCCCTCTACCATCAAGATTGGTGTTTGCGTTGAGCATAGACATGATTGGATTATGTCTATCGCAATACGGTTATTCATTTAAGGAGAATAATGGTTACTCTGTTTATTTGAGTAATACCTTCAATGGTCTTGCACCTAAAATGAATGGTTTATTGAATCTCGATCGTAGTGATACACATGTTCATGCCAAAAGATATAAGATAGTAATGATAGTACCACCTACTTGTGGCACAGCCACGTAAGTCATATCGGTATAAAACGCATGAAGAAGCTCCATGTTGATGGATCTTTGGACTCACTCGTTTTTTGAAAAGTTTGAGACATGCGAACCATGTCTATTGGTGTATATGCATGAAGAAACTCCATGCAAATGGACCGTTTGGACTCACTTGATTTTGAATCACTTGAGACATGCAAATCATACCACATGGGCAAGATGACTGAAAGCCTCGTTTTCAGTAAAATGGAACTAGAAAGCAACTTGTTGGAAGTAATACATTTTGATGTGTGCAGTCCAATGAGTGCTGGGGCGTGTAGTGGATATCGTTATGTTCTTACTTCACAGATGATTTGAGTAGATGTTGAGTACATTTACTTGATGAATCACGAGTCTGAATTATTGAAAGGTTCAAGTAATTTCAGGGTGAAGTTGAAAGATCGTCGTGACAAGAGGATAAAATATCTATGATATGATCATAGAGATGAATATCTGAATTACGAGTTTGGCACAGAATTAAGACATTGTGGAAATTGTTTCACAACTAATACAGCCTGGAACACCATAGTGTGATGGTGTGTCCGAACATCATAATTGCACCCTATTGGATATGATGCATACCATGATGTCTCTTATCGAATTACCACGATAGTTTATGGGTTAGGCATTAGAGACAACCGCATTCACTTTAAATAGGGCACCACGTAATTCCGATGAGATGACACCGTATGAACTATGGTTTAGAGAAACCTAAGCTATCATTTCTTAAAAGTTTGGGGCTGCGACGCTTATGTGAAAAAAGTTTCAGGCTGATAAGCTCGAACCCAAAGCGGATAAATGCATCTTCATAGGACACCCAAAACAGTTGGGTATACCTCCTATCTCAGATCCGAAAGCAATAAGGGATTGTTTCTAGAATCGGGTCCTTTCTCGAGGAAAAGTTTCTCTCGAAAGAATTGAGTGGGAGGATGGTGGAGACTTGATGAGGTTATTGAACCGTCTCTTCAACTAGTGTGTGGCAGGGCACAGGGAGTTGTTCCTGTGGCACCTAAACCAATTGAAGTGGAAGCTTATGATAGTGATCATGAAACTTCAGATCAAGTCACTACCAAACCTCGTGGGATGACAAGGATGCGTACTACTTCAGAGTGGTACGTAATCCTGTCTTGGAAGTCATGTTGCTAGACAACAATGAACCTACGAGCTATGGAGAAGCGATGGTGGGCCTGGATTCCAAAATGGCTCGAGGCCATATAATCCGAGAGAGGATCCATGTATGAAAACAAAGTGTAGACTTTGGTAGAACGGCTCGATGGTCGTAAGTCTATTGAGTACATATGGATTTTAAAAGGAAGACGGACAATGATGGTAAGTATCACCATTAAGAAAGCTCGACTTGTCGTTAAGATTTTTTTCGACAAGTTCAAGGAGTTGACTATGATGAGACTTTCTCACTCATAGCGATGCTAAGAGTCTGTTGGAATTATATTAGCGATTACTGCATTATTTATGAAATCTTGCAGATAGGATGTCAAAACATTGTTTCCTCGACGATTTTCTTGAGGAAAGGTTGTATGTGATACAACCGGAAGGTTTTGTCAATCCTGAAAGATGCTAATAAGTATGCAAAGCTCCAGCAATCCTTCTAAGGACTGGAGTAAGCATCTCGGAGTTGGAATGTATGCTTTGATGAGATGATCAAAGATTTTGGGTGAATACAAAGTTTATGAGAAACTTGTATTTCCAAAGAAGTGAGTGGGAGCACTATAGAATTTCTGATGAGTATATGTTGTTGACATATTGTTGATCAGAAATGACGTAGAATTTCTAGAAAGCATATAGGGTTATTTGGAAAGTGTTTTTCAATGGAAAGTCTGGATTAAGCTACTTGAACATTGAGCATCAAGATCTATAAGGATAGATCAAAACGCTTAATGGTACTTTCAAATGAGCCCATACCTTGACATGATCTTGAAGGTGTTCAAGATGGATCAGCCAAAGAAGGAGTTCTTGCGTGAGTTGTAAGGTATGAAGTTAAGACTTAAAGCTCGACCACGGCAGAAGAAAGAGAAAGGACGAATGTCGTCCCCTATGCTTTTGTCATAGGCTCTATACGGTATGCCATGCTGAGTACCACACCTGATGTGTGCCTTGCCACATATTTGGCAAGAGGGTACAAAGGTGATCCAGGAGTGGATCACTAGATAGCGGTCAAAATTATCCTTGGAGTAATAAGGACATGTTTCTCAATTATGGAGGTGATAAAGAGTTCGGCGTAAAGGGTTACATCGATGCAAGCTTTAACACCTATCTGAATGACTCTGAGTAGCAAACCGGATACGTATAGTGGAGCTACCATTTGGAATAGCTCCAAGTGGAACGTGGACGCAGCATTTATAATATGACCAAGAGATTTGCAAAGTCCATACGGATCTGATTGTTGCAGACCCGTTGACTAAAACCTCTCTCACAAGCAAAACATGATCAAACCCAGAACTCATTGAGTCTTAATCACATGATGATGTGAACTAGTTTAGTGACACTAGTAAACTCTTTGGATGTTGGTCACATGGCGATGTGACCTGTGAGTGTTAATCACATGGCGATGTGAACTAGATTATTGACTCTAGTGCAAGTGGGAGACTGTTGGAAATATGCCCTAGAGGCAATAATAAATTAGTTATTATTATATTTCCTAGTTCATGATGATCGTTTATTATCCATGCTAGAATTGTATTGATAGGAAACTCAGATACATGTGTGGATACATAGACAACACCATGTCCCTAGTAAGCCTCTAGTTGACTAGCTCGTTGATCAATAGATGGTTACGGTTTCCTGACATGGACATTGGATGTCGTTGATAACGGGAGCACATCATTGGGAGAATGATGTGATGGACAAGACCCAATCCTAAGCCTAGCACAAAGATCGTGTAGTTCGTATGCTAAAGCTTTTCTAATGTCAAGTATCATTTCCTTAGACCATGAGATTGTGCAACTCCCGGATACCGTAGGAATACTTCGGGTGTGCCAAACGTCACAACGTAACTGGGTGGCTATAAAGGTACACTACAGGTATCTCCGAAAGTGTCTGTTGGGTTGGCACGAATCGAGACTGGGATTTGTCACTCCGTGTAAACGGAGAGGTATCTCTGGGCCCACTCGGTAGGACATCATCATAATGTGCACAATGTGATCAAGGAGTTGATCACGGGATGATGTGTTACGGAACGAGTAAAGAGACTTGCCGGTAACGAGATTGAATAAGGTATCGGGATACCGACGATCGAATCTCGGGCAAGTACAATACCGCTAGACAAAGGGAATTGAATACGGGATTGATCGAATCCTCGACATCGTGGTTCATCCGGCGAGATCATCGTGGAACATGTGGGAACCAACATGGGTATCCAGATCCCGCTGTTGGTTATTGACCGGAGAACGTCTCGGTCATGTCTGCATGGTTCCCGAACCCGTAGGGTCTACACACTTAAGGTTTGATGACGCTAGGGTTATAAAGGAAGTTTGTATGTGGTTGCCGAATGTTGTTCGGAGTCCCGGATGAGATCCCGGACGTCACGAGGAGTTCCGGAATGGTCCGGAGGTAAAGATTTATATATGGGAAGTCCTGTTTTGGTCGCCGAAAAAGTTTCGAGGTTTATTGGTAACGTACCGGGACCACCGGGAGGGTCCCGGGGGTCCACCAAGTGGGGCCACTAGCCCCGGAGGTCTGCATGGGCCAAGTGTGGGAGGGGACCAGCCCCAGGTGGGCTGGTGCGCCCCCCACCAAGGCCCAAGGCGCAAGGGAGAGGGAAGGGGGGCAAACCCTAGGGCAGATGGGCCCTAAGGCCCACCCCAGGTGCGCCTCCCCTCTCTCCCCCCTTGGCCGCCCCCCTTAGATGGGATCTAGGCTGTCCGCCACCCCTAGGGGTGGAAACCTAGTTGGGGGCGCAGCCCCTCCCCTCCCCCTATATATATATATACTTGAGGTTTGGGCTGCCCAACACAGACGAGTTCCTCTCCTTCTTGGCGCAGCCCTACCCCTCTCCCTCCTCGTCTCTTGCGATGCTTGGCGAAGCCCTGCTGGAGTACCACGCTCCTCCACCACCACCACACCGTTGTGCTGCTGCTGGATGGAGTCTTCCTCAACCTCTCCCTCTCTCCTTGCTGGATCAAGGCATGGGAGACGTCACCGGGCTGTACGTGTGTTGAACGCGGAGGTGCCGTCCGTTCGGCACTAGGATCTCCGGTGATTTGGATCATGACGAGTACGACTCCTTCAACCCCGTTCTCTTGAATGCTTCCGCATAGCGATCTACAAGGGTATGTAGATGCACTCTCCTTCCCCTCGTTGCTGGTTTCTCCATAGATAGATCTTGGTGACACGTAGGAAAATTTTGAATTTCTGCTACGTTCCCCAACAGTGGCATCATGAGCTAGGTCTATTGCGTACATTCTATGCACGAGTAGAACACAAAGTAGTTGTGGGCATTGATTTTGTTCATTATGCTTACCGTTACTAGTCCAATCTTGATTCAGCGGCATTGCGGGATGAAGCGGCCCGGACCGACCTTACACGTACTCTTACATGAGACTGGTTCCACCGACTGACATGCACTAGTTGCATAAGGTGGCTAGCGGGTGTCTGTCTCTCCCACTTCAGTCGGATCGGATTCGATGAAAAGGGTCCTTATGAAGGGTAAATAGCAATTGGCATATCACGTTGTGGTTTTTGCGTAGGTAAGAAACGTTCTTGCTAGAAACCCATAGCAGCCACGTAAAACATGCAAACAACAATTAGAGGATGTCTAACTTGTTTTTGCAGGGTATGCTATGTGATGTGATATGGCCAAGAAGAATGTGATGAATGATATGTGATGTATGAGATTGATCATGTTCTTGTAATAGGAATCACGACTTGCATGTCGATGAGTATGACAACCGGCAGGAGCCATAGGAGTTGTCTTTATTTTTTGTATGACCTGCGTGTCATTGAACAACGCCATGTAATTACTTTACGTTATTGCTAACCGGTAGCCATAGTAGTAGAAGTAATAGTTGGCGAGCAACTTCATGGAGACACGATGATCGAGATCATGATGATGGAGATCATGGTGTCATGCCGGTGACAAGATGATCATGGAGCCCCAAGATGGAGATCAAAGGAGCTATATGATATTGGCCATATCATGTCACTATTATTTGATTCCATGTGATGTTTATCATGTTTATGCATCTTATTTTCTTAGAACAACGGTAGTAAATAAGATGATCCCTCATTAAAATTTCAAGAAAAGTGTTCCCCCTAACTGTGCACCGTTGCGACAGTTTGTTGTTTCGAAGCACCACGTGATGATCGAGTGTGATAGATTCTAACGTTCAAATACAACGGGTGTAAGACAGATTTACACACGCGAAACACTTAGGTTGACTTGACGAGCCTAGCATGTACAGACATGGCCTCGTAACACAAGAGACCGAAAGGTCGAGCATGAGTCGTATGGTAGATACGATCAACATGAAGATGTTCACCGATGATGACTAGTCCGTCTCACGTGATGATCGGACACGGCCTAGTTGACTCGGATCATGTAATCACTTAGATGACTAGAGGGATGTCTATCTGAGTGGGAGTTCATAAGATGAACTTAATTATCCTGAACATAGTCAAAAAGATCTTTGCAAATTATGTCGTAAGCTCGCGCTTTAGTTCTACTGTTTAGATATGTTCCTAGAGAAAATATAGTTGAAAGTTGATGGTAGCAATTATGCGGACAGTAGAAAGCTTATGTCCTTAATGCACCGCTCAGTGTGCTGAACCCCAAACGTCGTTTGTGGATGTTACGAACATCGGACATACACGTTTAGATAACTACATGATAGTTCAGTTAAACGGTTTAGAGTTGAGGCGCCAAAGACGTTTTTCGAAACGTCGCGGAACATATGAGATGTTTCGAGGGCTGAAATTGGGATTTCAGGCTCGTGCCCACGTCAAGAGGTATAAGACCTCCGACGATTTTCTTAGCCTACAAACTAAGGAGAAAAGCTCAATTGTTGAGCTTGTGCTCAGATTGTCTGAGTACAACAATCATTTGAATCGAGTGGGAGTTGATCTTCCAGATGAGATATTGATGTTTCTCCGAAGTCATTACCACCAAGCTGCTAGAGCTTCGTGATGAACTATAATGTATCAGGGACATATATGATGATCCTTGAGATATTCGCGATGTTTGACACCACAAAAGTAGAAATCAAGAAGGAGCATCAATTGTTGATGGTTGGTGAAACCACTAGTTTCAAGAAGGTCAAGGGCAAGAAGGGATACTTCATGAAACGGCAAATCAGCTGCTGCTCTAGTGAAGAAACCCAAGGTTGAACCCAAACCCGAGACTAAGTGCTTCTGTAATAAGGGGAACAGCCACTGGAGCAGAATTACCCTAGATACTTGGTAGATGAGAAGGCTGTCGATAGAAGTATATTGGATATACATTATGTTAATGTGTACTTTACTAGTACTCCTAGTAGCACCAGGGTATTAGATACCGGTTCGGTTGCTAAGTGTTAGTAACTCGAAATAAAAGCTACGGAATAAACGGAGACTAGCTAAAGGTGAGATGACGATATGTGTTGGAAGTATTTCCAAGGTTGATCAAATATCGTACGCTCCCTCTACCATCAAGATTGGTGTTTGCGTTGAGCATAGACATGATTGGATTATGTCTATCGCAATACGGTTATTCATTTAAGGAGAATAATGGTTACTCTGTTTATTTGAGTAATACCTTCAATGGTCTTGCACCTAAAATGAATGGTTTATTGAATCTCGATCGTAGTGATACACATGTTCATACCAAAAGATATAAGATAGTAATGATAGTACCACCTACTTGTGGCACAGCCACGTAAGTCATATCGGTATAAAACGCATGAAGAAGTTCCATGTTGATGGATCTTTGGACTCACTCATTTTTTGAAAAGTTTGAGACATGCGAACCATGTCTATTGGTGTATATGCATGAAGAAACTCCATGCAAATGGACCGTTTGGACTCACTTGATTTTGAATCACTTGAGACATGCAAATCATACCACATGGGCAAGATGACTGAAAGCCTCGTTTTCAGTAAAATGGAACTAGAAAGCAACTTGTTGGAAGTAATACATTTTGATATGTGCAGTCCAATGAGTGCTGGGGCGTGTAGTGGATATCGTTATGTTCTTACTTCACAGATGATTTGAGTAGATGTTGAGTACATTTACTTGATGAATCACGAGTCTGAATTATTGAAAGGTTCAAGTAATTTCAGGGTGAAGTTGAAAGATCGTCGTGACAAGAGGATAAAATATCTATGATATGATCATAGAGATGAATATCTGAATTACGAGTTTGGCACAGAATTAAGACATTGTGGAAATTGTTTCACAACTAATACAGCCTGGAACACCATAGTGTGATGGTGTGTCCGAACATCATAATTGCACCCTATTGGATATGATGCATACCATGATGTCTCTTATCGAATTACCACGATAGTTTATGGGTTAGGCATTAGAGACAACCGCATTCACTTTAAATAGGGCACCACGTAATTCCAATGAGATGACACCGTATGAACTATGGTTTAGAGAAACCTAAGCTGTCATTTCTTAAAAGTTTGGGGCTGCGACGCTTATGTGAAAAAAGTTTCAGGCTGATAAGCTCGAACCCAAAGCGGATAAATGCATCTTCATAGGACACCCAAAACAGTTGGGTATACCTCCTGTCTCAGATCCGAAAGCAATAAGGGATTGTTTCTAGAATCGGGTCCTTTCTCGAGGAAAAGTTTCTCTCGAAAGAATTGAGTGGGAGGATGGTGGAGACTTGATGAGGTTATTGAACCGTCTCTTGAACTAGTGTGTGGCAGGGCACAGGGAGTTGTTCCTGTGGCACCTAAACCAATTGAAGTGGAAGCTTATGATAGTGATCATGAAACTTTAGATCAAGTCACTACCAAACCTCGTGGGATGACAAGGATGCGTACTACTTCAGAGTGGTACGTAATCCTGTCTTGGAAGTCATGTTGCTAGACAACAATGAACCTACGAGCTATGGAGAAGCGATGGTGGGCCTGGATTCCAAAATGGCTCGAGGCCATATAATCCGAGAGAGGATCCATGTATGAAAACAAAGTGTAGACTTTGGTAGAACGGCTTGATGGTCGTAAGTCTATTGAGTACATATGGATTTTAAAAGGAAGACGGACAATGATGGTAAGTATCACCATTAAGAAAGCTCGACTTGTCGTTAAGATTTTTTTCGACAAGTTCAAGGAGTTGACTATGATGAGACTTTCTCACTCATAGCGATGCTAAGAGTCTGTTGGAATTATATTAGCGATTACTGCATTATTTATGAAATCTTGCAGATAGGATGTCAAAACATTGTTTCCTCGACGATTTTCTTGAGGAAAGGTTGTATGTGATACAACCGGAAGGTTTTGTCAATCCTGAAAGATGCTAATAAGTATGCAAAGCTCCAGCAATCCTTCTAAGGACTGGAGTAAGCATCTCGGAGTTGGAATGTATGCTTTGATGAGATGATCAAAGATTTTGGGTAAATACAAAGTTTATGAGAAACTTGTATTTCCAAAGAAGTGAGTGGGAGCACTATAGAATTTCTGATGAGTATATGTTGTTGACATATTGTTGACCAGAAATGACGTAGAATTTCTGGAAAGCATATAGGGTTATTTGGAAAGTGTTTTTCAATGGAAAGCCTGGATTAAGCTACTTGAACATTGAGCATCAAGATCTATAAGGATAGATCAAAACGCTTAATGGTACTTTCAAATGAGCACATACCTTGACATGATCTTGAAGGTGTTCAAGATGGATCAGCGAAAGAATGAGTTCTTGCCTGAGTTTTAAGGTATGAAGTTAAGACTTAAAGCTCGACCACGGCAGAAGAAAGAGAAAGGACGAATGTCGTCCCCTATGCTTTTGTCATAGGCTCTATACGGTATGCCATGCTGAGTACCACACCTGATGTGTGCCTTGCCACATATTTGGCAAGAGGGTACACAGGTGATCCAGGAGTGGATCACTAGATAGCGGTCAAAATTATCCTTGGAGTAATAAGGACATGTTTCTCAATTATGGAGGTGATAAAGAGTTCGGCGTAAAGGGTTACATCGATGCAAGCTTTACACCTATCCGAATGACTCTGAATAGCAAACCGGAGACGTATAGTGGAGCTACCATTTGGAATAGCTCCAAGTGGAGCGTGGAAGCAGGATTTATAATATGACCTAGAGATTTGCAAAGTCCATACGGATCTGATTGTTGCAGACCCGTTGACTAAAACCTCTCTCACAAGCAAAACATGATCAAACCCCAGAACTCATTGAGTCTTAATCACATGATGATGTTGTTGGGTAACGTTGCAGAAAACAAAATTTTCCTATGGTTTCACCAAGATCCATCTATGAGTTCATCTAGCAACGAGTGATTAGATGCATCTACGTACCTTGTAGATCGTGAGCGGAAGCGTTCAAAGAACGGGGATGATGTAGTCGAACACGACGTGATCCAAATCACCGGAGATCCTAGCACCAAACGGACGGCACCTCCGCGTTCAACACACGTACGGAACAGCCACGTCTCCTCCTTCTTTATCCAGCAAGGGGAGAGGAGAGGTTGAGGGAGATGGCACCAGCAGCAGCACGACGGCGTGGTGTTGATGGAGCTGCAGTACTCCGGCAGGGCTTCGCCAAGCGCTATGGAGGAGGAGGAGGTGTTGGAGAGGGAGAAGGAGGCAACCAAAAGCGTGGATGAAAATCCCTCCTTCCCCCACTATATATAGGAGGGCCAAGGGGGGGCGCCGGCCCTAAGAGATCCAATCTCCTAGGGGGGTGCGGCCAAGGGGGAGGAATCCCTCCTCCCCAAGGCACCTAGGAGGTGCCTTCCCCTCCTAGGACTCTTCCTCCCTTGAAACCCTAGGTGCATGGGCCTCTTGGGGCTGGTGCCCTTGGCCCGTGTAGGCCAAGGCGCACCCCCTACAGCCCATGTGGCCCCCCGGGACAGGTGGCCCCACCCGGTGGACCCCCGGGACCCTTCCGGTGGTCCCGGTACAATACCGATAACCCCGAAACTTGTCCCGATGCCCGAAACAGGACTTCCCATATATAAATCTTTACCTCCGGACCATTCCGGAACTCCTCATGATGTCCGGGATCTCATCCGGGACTCCGAACAACATTCGGGTTATTGCATATACATATCCCTACAACCCTAGCATGACCGAACCTTAAGTGTGTAGACCCTACGGGTTCGGGAGACATGTAGACATGACCGAGATCGCTCTCCGGTCAATAACCAACAGCGGGATCTGGATACCCATGTTGGCTCCCACATGCTCCAGGATGATCTCATCGGATGAACCACGATGTCGAGGATTCAAGCAACCCCGTATACAATTCCCTTTGTCAATCGGTATGTTACTTGCCCAAGATCCGATCGTCGGTATCCCAATACCTCGTTCAACCTCGTTACCGGCAAGTCACTTTACTCGTACCGTAATGCATGATCCCATGACCAGACACTTGGTCACTCTGAGCTCATTATGATGATGCATTACTGAGTGGGCCCAGTGATACCTCTCCGTCATGCGGAGTGACAAATCCCAGTCTTGATCCATGTCAACCCAACAGACACTTTCGGAGATACCCGTAGTATACCTTTATAGTCACCCAGTTACGTTGTGACGTTTGGTATACCCAAAGCACTCCTACGGTATCCGGGAGTTACACGATCTCATGGTCTAAGGAAAAGATACTTGACATTGGAAAACTCTAGCAAACGAACTATACGATCTCATGCTATGTTTAGGATTGGGTCTTGTCCATCACATCATTCTCCTAATGTTGTGATCTCGTTATCAATGACATCCAATGTCCATAGTCAGGAAACCATGACTATCTGTTGATCAACGAGCTAGTCAACTAGAGGCTTACTAGGGACATGTTGGTGTCTATTATTCACACATGTATTACGATTTCCGGATAATAAAATTATAGCATGAATAAAGACAATTATCATGAACAAGGAAATATAATAATAATGCTTTTATTATTGCCTCTAGGGCATATTCCAACAGTCTCCCACTTGCACTAGAGTCAATAATCTAGTTACATTGTGATGAATCGAACACCCATGGAATTCTGGTGCTGATCATGTTTTGCTCTAGGGAGAGGTTTAGTCAACGGATCCGCCACATTCAGGTCCGTATGTACTTTACAAATCTATATGTCTCCATCTTGAACATTTTCACGAATGGAGTTGAAGCGACGCTTGATGTGCCTTGTCTTCTTGTGAAACCTGGGCTCCTTGGCAAGAGCAATAGCTCCAGTGTTGTCACAGAAGAGCTTGATCGGCCCCGACGCATTGGGTATGACTCCTAGGTCGGTGATGAACTCCTTCACCCATATTGCTTCATGTGCTGCCTCCGAGGCTGCCATGTACTCCGCTTCACATGTAGATCCCGCCACGACGCTCTGTTGCAACTGCACCAGCTTACTGCCCCACCATTCAAAATATACACGTATCCGGTCTGTGACTTAGCATCCAGATCTGTGTCGAAGCTAGCGTCGACGTAACCCTTTACGACGAGCTCTTCGTCACCTCCATAAACGAGAAACATTTCCTTAGTCCTTTTCAGGTACTTCAGGATATTCTTGACCGCTGTCCAGTGTTCCTTGCCGGGATTACTTTGGTACCTTCCTACCAAACTTACGGCAAGGTTTACATCAGGTCTGGTACACAGCATGGCATACATAATAGACCCTATGGCCGAGGCATAGGGGATGACACTCATCTCTTCTATATCTTCTGCCGTGGTCGGACATTGAGCTGAGCTCAATTTCACACCTTGTAACATAGGTAAGAACCCCTTCTTAGAATGATCCATATTGAACTTCTTCAATATCTTATCAAGGTATGTGCTTTGTGAAAGACCTATGAGGCGTCTCGATCTATCTCTATAGATCTTGATGCCTAATATATAAGCAGCTTCTCCAAGGTCCTTCATTGAAAAACTTTTATTCAAGTAGGCCTTAATGCTGTCCAAGAGTTCTATATCATTTCCCATCAAAAGTATGTCATCTACATATAATATGAGAAATGCTACAGAGCTCCCACTCACTTTCTTGTAAACGCAGGCTTCTCCATAAGTCTGCGTAAACCCAAACGCTTTGATCATCTCATCAAAGCGAATGTTCCAACTCTGAGATGCTTGCACCAGCCCATAAATCGAGCGTTGGAGCTTGCACACCTTGTCAGCATTCTTAGGATCGACAAAACCTTCCGGCTGCATCATATACAATTCTTCCTTAAGGAAACCATTAAGGAATGCCGTTTTGACGTCCATTTGCCATATTTCATAATCATAGAATGCGGCAATCGCTAACATGATTCGGACGGACTTCAGCTTCGCTACCGGTGAGAAAGTCTCATCGTAGTCAACCCCTTGAACTTGTCGATAACCCTTAGCGACAAGCCGAGCTTTATAGATGGTCACATTACCATCCGCGTCTGTCTTCTTCTTAAAGATCCATTTATTTTCTATGGCTCGCCGCTCAACGGGCAAGTCAGTCAAAGTCCATACTTCGTTTTCATACATGGATCCTATCTCGGATTTCATGACTTCTAGCCATTTTTCGGAATCCGGGCCCGCCATCGCTTCTCCATAGTTCGAAGGTTCACCGTTGTCTAACAACATGATTTCCAAGACAGGGTTGCCATACCACTCTGGTGCGGAACGTGTCCTTGTGGACCTTCGAATTTCAGTAGGAGCTTGATCAGAAGTATCTTGATCATCATCATTAACCTCCTCTCTAGTCGGTGCAGGCACCTCAGGAACATTTTCTTGAGTTGCGCCATTTTCCGGTTCAAGAGGTAATACTTCATCAAGTTCTACTTTCCTTCCACTTACTTCTTTCGAGAGAAACTCTTTCTCTAGAAAGGACCCATTCTTGGCAACAAAGATCTTGCCTTCGGATCTGAGGTAGAAGGTATACCCAGTAGTTTCTTTAGGGTATCCTATGAAGACGCATTTTTCCGACTTGGGTTCGAGCTTTTCAGGTTGAAGTTTCCTGACATAAGCATCGCATCCCCAAACTTTCAGAAACGACAACTTAGGTTTCTTACCAAACCATAATTCAAACGGTGTCGTCTCAACGGATTTCGACGGAGCCCTATTTAAAGTGAATGCGGCAGTCTCTAAAGCATACCCCCAAAAGGATAGCGGTAAATCGGCAAGAGACATCATAGATCGCACCATATCTAATAGAGTGCGATTACGACGTTCGGACACACCATTACGCTGAGGTGTTCCAGGCGGCGTGAGTTGTGAAACTATTCCACATTTTCTTAAGTGTGTGCCAAACTCGTGACTCAAGTATTCTCCTCCTCGATCTGATCGTAGGAACTTGATTTTCCTGTCACGTTGATTCTCAACCTCACTCTGAAATTCCTTGAACTTTTCAAAGGTTTCAGACTTGTGTTTCATTAAGTAGACATACCCATATCTACTCAAGTCATCAGTGAGGGTGAGAACATAACAATAGCCACCGCGAGCCTCAACACTCATTGGACCACACACATCAGTATGTATGATTTCCAATAAGTTGGTTGCACGCTCCATTGTTCCTGAGAACGGAGTCTTGGTCATTTTACCCATGAGGCATGGTTCGCACGTGTCAAATGATTCATAATCAAGAGACTCTAAAAGTCCATCTGCATGGAGCTTCTTCATGCGTTTGACACCTATGTGACCAAGGCGGCAGTGCCACAAGTATGTGGGACTATCATTATCAACCTTACATCTTTTGGTACTCACACTATGAATATGTGTAGCAATACGCTCGAGATTCATTAAGAATAAACCATTTACCATAGGAGCATGACCATAAAACATATCTCTCATATAAATGGAACAACCATTATTCTCAGATTTAAATGAGTAGCCATCTCGAATTAAACGAGATCCCGATACAATGTTCATGCTCAAAGCTGGCACTAAATAACAATTATTGAGGTTTAAAACTAATCCCGTAGGTAAATGTAGAGGCAGCGTGCCAACGGCGATCACATCGACCTTGGAACCATTCCCGACGCGCATTGTCACCTCGTCCTTCGCCAGTCTCCGCTTATTCCGCAGCTCCTGCTTTGAGTTACAAATGTGAGCAACTGCACCGGTATCAAATACCCAGGAGCTACTACGAGTGCTGGTAAGGTGCACATCAATTACATGTATATCACATATACCTTTTGTTTTGCCGGCCTTCTTGTCTGCTAAGTATTTGGGGCAGTTCCGCTTCCAATGACCACTTTCCTTGCAATAAAAGCACTCAGTCTCAGGCTTGGGTCCATTCTTTGGCTTCTTCCCAGCAGCTTGCTTGCCGGGCGCGGCAACTCCCTTGCCGTCCTTCTTGGAGTTCTTTTTACCCTTGCCCTTCTTGAACTTAGTGGTTTTATTGACCATCAACACTTGATGTTCCTTCTTGACTTCTATCTCTGCTGATTTCAGCATAGCAAATACTTCAGGAATGGTTTTCTCCATCCCCTGCATATTGAAGTTCATCACAAAGCTCTTGTAGCTCGGTGGAAGCGACTGGAGGATTCTGTCAATGACCGCATCATCCGGGAGATTAACTCCCAGCTGAGTCAAGCGGTTATGTAACCCAGACATAGTGAGTATGTGCTCACTGACAGAACTATTTTCCTCCATCTTACAGCTGAAGAATTTGTCGGAGACTTCATATCTCTCGACCCGGGCATGAGCTTGGAAAACCATTTTCAGCTCTTCGAACATCTCATATGCTCCATGTCTCTCAAAACGCTTTTGGAGCCCCGGCTCTAGGCTATAAAGCATGCCGCACTGAACGAGGGAGTAGTCATCGGTACGTGCCTGCCAAGCGTTCATAACGTCTTGTTCTGCAGGGAGAACAGGTGCGTCACCCAGCGGTGCTTGTAGGACATAATCTTTCTTGGCAGCTATGAGGATGATCCTCAGGTTCCGGACCCAGTCCGTATAGTTGCTGCCATCGTCTTTCAGCTTGGTTTTCTCTAGGAACGCGTTGAAGTTGAGGACTACGTTGGCCATTTGATCTACAAGACATATTGTAAAGATTTTAGACTAAGTTCATGATAATTAAGTTCATATAATCAAATTATTCAATGAACTCCCACTTAGATAGACATCCCTCTTCTAGTCATCTAAGTATAACATGATCCGAGTCAACTAGGCCGTGTCCGATCATCACGTGAGACGGACTAGTCAACGTCGGTGAACATCTTCATGTTGATCGTATCTTCTATACGACTCATGCTCGACCTTTAGGTCTTCTGTGTTCCGAGGCCATGTCTATACACATGCTAGGCTCGTCAAGTTAACCCTAAGTGTTTTGCGTGTGTAAAACTGTCTTACACCCGTTGTATGTGAACGTAAGGATCTATCACACCCGATCATCACGTGGTGCTTCGAAACGATGAACTTTAGCAACGGTGCACAGTTAGGGGAGAACACTTCTTGAAATTGTTGTGAGGGATCATCTTATTTACTACCGTCGTTCTAAGCAAACAAGATGAAAAACATGATAAACATCACATGCAATCAAATAATAATAGTGACATGACATGGCCAATATCACACAGCTCCTTTGATCTCCATCTTGGGGCTCCATGATCATCTTGTCACCGGCATGACACCATGATCTCCATCATCATGATCTCCATCATTGTGTCTCCATGAAGTTGCTCGCCAACTATTACTTCTACTACTATGGCTAACGCGTTTAGCAATAAAGTAAAGTAATTTACATGGCGTTTCTCAATGACACGCAGGTCATACAAAAATAAAGACAACTCCTATGGCTCCTGCCGGTTGTCATACTCATCGACATGCAAGTCGTGATTCCTATTACAATAGCATGAACATCTCATACATCACATATAGATCATTCATCATTCATCACAACTTTGGCCATATCATATCACAAAGCACTTGCTGCAAAAACAAGTTAGACGTCCTCTAATTGTTGTTGCATGTTTTACGTGGCTGAAGTAGGGTTCTAGCAAGAACGTTTTCTTACCTACGTGAAAGCCACAACGTGATTTGTCAACTTCTATTTACCCTTCATAAGGACCCTTTTCATCGAATCCGCTCCAACTAAAGTAGGAGAGACAGACACCCGCCAGCCACCTTATGCAACTAGTGCATGTTAGTCGGTGGAACCGGTCTCACGTAAGCGTACGTGTAAGGTTGGTCCAGGCCGATTCATCCCACAATACCATTGAAGCAAGATAAGACTAGTAACGGCAAGAAAGTTGACAACATCTACGCCCACCACAAATTGTGTTCTACTCGCGCAAGAAGAACTACGCATAGACCTAGCTCATGATGCCACTGTTGGGTAACGTTGCAGAAAACAAAATTTTCCTACGGTTTCACCAAGATCCATCTATGAGTTCATCTAGCAACGAGTGATTAGATGCATCTACGTACCTTGTAGATCGTGAGTGGAAGCGTTCAAAGAACGGGGATGATGTAGTCGAACACGACGTGATCCAAATCACCGGAGATCCTAGCACCGAACGGACGGCACCTCCGCGTTCAACACACGTACGGAACAGCCACGTCTCCTCCTGCTTGATCCAGCAAGGGGAGAGGAGAGGTTGAGGGAGATGGCACCAGCAGCAGCACGACGGCGTGGTGTTGATGGAGCTGCAGTACTCCGGCAGGGCTTCGCCAAGCGCTATGGAGGAGGAGGAGGTGTTGGAGAGGGAGAAGGAGGCAACCAAAAGCGTGGATGAAAAGCCCTCCTTCCCCCACTATATATAGGAGGGCCAAGGGGGGGCGTCGGCCCTAGGAGATCCAATCTCCTAGGGGGGTGCGGCCAAGGGGGAGGAATCCCTCCTCCCCAAGGCACCTAGGAGGTGCCTTCCCCTCCTAGGACTCTTCCTCCCTTGAAACCCTAGGCGCATGGGCCTCTTGGGGCTGGTGCCCTTGGCCTGTGTAGGCCAAGGCGCACCCCCTACAGCCCATGTGGCCCCCCGGGACAGGTGGCCCCACCCGGTGGACCCCCGGGACCCTTCCGGTGGTCCCGGTACAATACCGATAACCCCGAAACTTGTCCCGATGCCCGAAACAGGACTTCCCATATATAAATCTATACCTCCGGAACATTCTGGAACTCCTCGTGACGTCCGAGATCTCATCCGGGACTCCGAACAACATTCGGGTTACTGCATATACATATCCCTACAACCCTAGCGTGACCGAACCTTAAGTGTGTAGACCCTACTGGTTCGGGAGACATGTAGACATGACCGAGATCGCTCTCCGGTCAATAACCAACAGCGGGACTTGGATACCCATGTTGGCTCCCACATGCTCCACGATGATCTCATCGGATGAACCACGATGTCGAGGATTCAAGCAACCCCGTATACAATTCCCTTTGTCAATCGGTATGTTACTTGCCCGAGATCCAATCGTCGGTATCCCAATACCTCGTTCAACCTCGTTACCGGCAAGTCACTTTACTCGTACCGTAATGCATGATCCCATGACTAGACACTTGGTCACTCTGAGCTCATTATGATGATGCATTACCGAGTGGGCCCAGTGATACCTCTCCGTCATGCGGAGTGACAAATCCCAGTCTTGATCCATGTCAACCCAACAGACACTTTCGGAGATACCCGTAGTATACCTTTATAGTCACCCAGTTACGTTGTGACGTTTGGTATACCCAAAGCACTCCTACGGTATCCGGGAGTTACATGATCTCATGGTCTAAGGAAAAGATACTTGACATTGGAAAACTCTAGCAAACGAACTATACGATCTCATGCTATGTTTAGGATTGGGTCTTGTACATCACATCATTCTCCTAATGATGTGATCTCATTATCAATGACATCCAATGTCCATAGTTAGGAAACCATGACTATATGTTGATCAACGAGCTAGTCAACTGGAGGCTTACTAGGGACATGTTGGTGTCTATTATTCACACATGTATTACGATTTCCGGATAATACAATTATAGCATGAATAAAGACAATTATCATGAACAAGGAAATATAATAATAATGCTTTTATTATTGCCTCTAGGGCATATTCCAACAGATGTGAACTAGTTTAGTGACACTAGTAAACTCTTTGGATGTTGGTCACATGGCGATGTGACCTGTGAGTGTTAATCACATGGCGATGTGAACTAGATTATTGACTCTAGTGCAAGTGGGAGACTGTTGGAAATATGCCCTAGAGGCGATAATAAATTAGTTATTATTATATTTCCTAGTTCATGATGATCGTTTATTATCCATGCTAGAATTGTATTGATAGGAAACTCAGATACATGTGTGGATACATAGACAACACCATGTCCCTAGTAAGCCTCTAGTTGACTAGCTCATTGATCAATAGATGGTTACGGTTTCCTGACCATGGACATTGGATGTCGTTGATAACGGGATCACATCATTGGGAGAATGATGTGATGGACAAGACCCAATCCCAAGCCTAGCACAAAGATCGTGTAGTTCGTATGCTAAAGCTTTTCTAATGTCAAGTATCATTTCCTTAGACCATGAGATTGTGCAACTCCCGGATACCGTAGGAATACTTTGGGTGTGCCAAATGTCACAACGTAACTGGGTGGCTATAAAGGTACACTACAGGTATCTCCGAAAGTGTCTGTTGGGCTGGCACGAATCGAGACTGGGATTTGTCACTCCGTGTAAACGGAGAGGTATCTCTGGGCCCACTCAGTAGGACATCATCATAATGTGCACAATGTGATCAAGGAGTTGATCACGGGATGATGTGTTACGGAACAAGTAAAGAGACTTGCCGGTAACGAGATTGAACAAGGTATAGGGATACCGACGATCGAATCTCGGGCAAGTACAATACCGCTAGACAAAGGGAATTGAATACGGGATTGATCGAATCCTCGACATCGTGGTTCATCCGATGAGATCATCGTGGAACATGTGGGAACCAACATGGGTATCCAGATCCCGCTGTTGGTTATTGACCGGAGAACGTCTCGGTCTTGTCTGCATGGTTCCCGAACCCGTAGGGTCTACACACTTAAGGTTCGATGACGCTAGGGTTATAAAGGAAGTTTGTATGTGGTTACCGAATGTTGTTCGGAGTCCTGGATGAGATCTCAGACGTCACGAGGAGTTCCGGAATGGTCTGGAGGTAAAGATTTATATATGGGAAGTCCTATTTTGGTCGCCGGAAAAGTTTCGGGGTTTATCGGTAACGTACCGGGACCAGTGGGAGGGTCCCGAGGGTCCACCAAGTGGGGCCACCAGCCCCGGAGGTCTGCATGGGCCAAGTGTGGGAGGGGACCAGCCCCAGGTGGGCTGGTGCGCCCCCCCCCCCACCAAGGCCCAAGGCGCAAGGGAGAGGGAAGGGGGGCAAACCCTAGGGCAGATGGGCCCTAAGGCCCACCCCAGGTGCGCCTCCCCTCTCTCTCCCCCTTGGCCGCCCCCCCTTAGATGGGATCTAGGCTGGCCGCCACCCCTAGGGGTGGAAACCTAGTTGGGGGCGCAGCCCCTCCCCTCCCCCTATATATACTTGAGGTTTGTGCTGCCCAACACAGACGAGTTCCTCTCCTTCTTGGCGCAGCCCTACCCCTCTCCCTCCTCGTCTCTTGCGATGCTTGGCGAAGCCCTGCTAGAGTACCACGCTCCTCCACCACCACCACGCCGTTGTGCTGCTGCTGGATGGAGTCTTCCTCAACCTCTCCCTCTCTCCTTGCTGGATCAAGGCATGGGAGATGTCACCGGGCTGTACGTGTGTTGAACGCGGAGGTGCCGTCCGTTCGGCACTAGGATCTCCGGTGATTTGGATCACGACGAGTACGACTCCTTCAACCCCGTTCTCTTGAACGCTTCCGCATAGCGATCTACAAGGGTATGTAGATGCACTCTCCTTCCCCTCGTTGCTGGTTTCTCCATAGATAGATCTTGGAGACACGTAGGAAAATTTTGAATTTCTGCTACGTTCCCCAACAATCGTCACCTCGCCCTCAGCCAGTCTCTGTTTAGTCCGTAGCTTTTGCTTCAAGTCACCAATAATAGTAACTGAACCGGTATCCAATACCCAGGTGCTACCAGGAGTACTAGTGAGGTACACATTAATAACACGTATAAATTTTTTCGAAGTTGCCAGCCTTCTTATCTACCATGCATTTGGGGTAATTCCGCTACCAGTGACCATTCCCTTTACAATAGAAGCACTTAGTCTCGGGTTTGGGTTCAACCTTGGGTTCCTTCACTGGAGCGGCAACTGGTTTGCCATCCATGAAGTTTCCCTTCTAGCCCTTGCCCTTCTTGAAACCAGTGGTCTTGTTAAACACTTGATGCCACTTCTTGATTTCTACCTTTTGTAGTCTTAAGCAACGCGAACAGCTCCGGGATCAACTCCATCCCTTGCATGTCATAGTTCATCACGAAGATCTAGTAGCTTAGTGATAGTGGCTGGAGAACTCTATCAATCACTATCTTATCTGGAAGTTTAACTCCCACTTGATTTAAGTGATTGTAGCACCCAGACATTCTGAGCACATGCTCACTAGCTGAGCTATTCTCCTCCATCTTGTTGGCAAAAGAACTTGTCAGAGGTCTCACACCTCTCAACACGGGCATGAGCCTGAAATCCCAATTTCAGCTCTTGGAACATCTCATATGTTCTATGGCGTTCAAAACGTCATTGGAATCCCGATTCTAAGCCGTAAAGTATGGTGCACTAAATATCAAGTAGTCATCAGGATGTGTCTGTCAGGTGTTCACAACATCCACAGACAACGTTGTAGGGGTTTGCACATCGAGCGGTGCATCAAAGACGCAAGCCTTCTGTGTAGCAGTGAGGACACTCCTTGGACTACGGACCCAGTCCGCATCATTGCTTACAATATCTTTCAACTTAATCTTTCTCTAGGAACATATTGAAACAGGGAGCTACAACGTGAGCTATTTATCTACAACATATTTGCAAAGACAATTTAGACTATGTTCATGATAATTAAGTTCATCTAATCAAATTATTTAGTGAACTCCCACTCAGATAGACATCCCTCTAGTCATCTAAGTGAAACATGATCCGAGTCAACTAGGCCGTGTCCGATCATCACGTGAGACGGACTAGTCAACATCGGTGAACATCTTCATGTTGATCGTATCTTCTATACGACTCATGCTTGACCTTTCGGTCTTCCGTGTTCCGAGACCATGTCTGTACATGCTAGGCTCGTCAAGTCAACCTAAGTGTATTGCGTGTGTAAATCTGGCTTACACCCATTGTATTCGAACGTTAGAATCTATCACACTCGATCATCACGTGGTGCTTCGAAACAACGAACCTTCGCAATGGTGCACAGTTAGGGGGAACACTTTCTTGAAATTATTATGAGGGATCATCTTATTTAAGCTACCGTCATTCTAAGCAAATAAGATGTAAAACATGATAAACATCACATGCAATCAAATAGTGACATGATATGGCCAATATCATTTTGCTCCTTTTGATCTCCATCTTCGGGGCTCCATGATCATCGTTGTCACCGACATGACACCATGATCTCCATCATCATGATCTCCATCATCGTGTCTTCTTGAAGTTGTCTCGTCATCTATTACTTCTACTACTATGGCTAACACTTTAGCAATAAAGTAAAGTAATTACATGACGTTTATGTTGACACGCAGGTCATAAATAAATTAAGACAACTCCTATGGCTCCTGCCGGTTGTCATACTCATCGACATGCAAGTCATGATTCCTATTACAAGAACATGATCAATCTCATACATCACATATATCATTCATCACATCCTTTTGGCCATATCACATCACAAGGCATATGCTGCAAAAACAAGTTAGACGTCCTCTAATTGTTGTTGCAAGTTTTTACGTGGCTGCTATAGGTTTCTAGCAAGAACGTTTCTTACCTACGCGAAAACCACAACGTGATATGCCAATTTCTATTTACCCTTCATAAGGACCCTTTTCATCGAATCCGATCCGACTAAAGTGGGAGAGACAGACACCCGCTAGCCACCTTATGCAACTAGTGCATGTCAGTCGGTGGAACCAGTCTCACATAAGAGTACGTGTAAGGTCGGTCCGGGCCGCTTCATCCCACGATGCCGCCGAATCAAGAAAAGACTAGTAACGGCAAGTAAATTGACAAAATCGACGCCCACAACTGCTTTGTGTTCTACTCGTGCATAGAAACTACGCATAGACCTAGCTCATGATGCCACTGTTGGGGATCGTAGCAGAAATTTAAAATTTTCTACGCATCACCAAGATCAATCTATGGAGTAATCTAGCAACGAGGGGAAGGGGAGTGCATCTACATACCCTTGTAGATCGCTAAGCGGAAGCATTGCAAGAATGCGGATAAAGGAGTCGTACTCGCAGCGATTCAGATCGCGGTTGATTCCGATCTAGCGCCGAACGGACGGCGCCTCCGCGTTCAACACACGTACAGCCCGGGGACGTCTCCTCCTTGATCCAGCAAGGGAAGAGGAGAAGTTGAGGGAGAACTCCAGCATCACGACGGCGTGGTGGTGGAGCTTGTGGTATTCCTGCAGGGCTTCGCTAAGCTCTACGGAGGAGGAGGAAGAGTTGGAGGAGGGAGGGCTGCGCCAGGGAAGAGGTCACGGCTGCCCTCCCACCCCTCCACTATATATAGGGGCAAGGGGAGAGGGGGAGGCGCCCTAGGGTTTCCCCTAGGGGGCGGCGGCTAGGCAGATTGGATCTCCCTAGGGAAAATCCTAGGGAGACTTGCCCCCCAACCCAAGCAGGTGGAGGCTTGCCTCCCAAGCCAGGTGGAGGCTCCCCAACCCCCAAGTAATGTGGGAAAGGGTGTGGGGGGCGCACCACCCCTTAGTGGGCTGGTTTGCCCCTTCCCCTTTGGCCCATGAGGCCCTCCCACACTTGTCGGGGCTCCCGAAACACCTTTCGGTCATGCTGGCCATAGCCTGATACCCCCGGAACACTTCCGGACTCCAATACCCTTCGTCCAATATACCGATCTTCACCTCCGGACCATTCCGGAGCTCCTCGTCATGTCCGGGATCTCATCCGGGACTCCGAACAACCTTCGGTAACCACATACTATTTCCCATAACAACTCTAGCGTCACCGAACCTTAAGTGTGTAGACCCTATGGGTTCCGGAACCATGCAGACATGACTGAGACAACTCTCCGGCCAATAACCAACATCAGGATCTGGATACCCATGTTGGCTCCCACATGTTCCATGATGATCTCATCGGATGAACCACGATGTCGAGGATTCAATCAATCCCGTATACAATTCCCTTTGTCCAGCGGTATTGTACTTGCCCGAGATTCGATCGTCGGTATCCCGATACCTTGTTCAATCTCGTTACCGGCAAGTCTCTTTACTCGTTTCGTAACACATCATCCCGTGATCAACTCCTTGGTCACATTGTGCACATTATGATGATGTCCTACCAAGTGGGCCCAGAGATACCTCTCCGTTTACACGGAGTGACAAATCCCAGTCTCGATTCGTGCCAACCCAACAGACACTTTCGGAGATACCTGTAGTGTACCTTTATAGCCACCCAGTTACGTTGTGACGTTTGGCACACCCAAAGCACTCCTACGGTATCCGGGAGTTGCACAATCTCATGGTCTAAGGAAATGATACTTGACATTAGAAAAGCTTTAGCAAACGAACTACACGATCTTGTGCTAGGCTTAGGATTGGGTCTTGTCCATCACATCATTCTCCTAATGATGTGATCCCGTTATCAACGACATCCAATGTCCATGGTCAGGAAACCGTAACCATCTATTGATCAACGAGCGAGTCAACTAGAGGCTTACTAGGGACATGGTGTTGCCTATGTATCCACACATGTATCTGAGTTTCCTATCAATACAATTCTAGCATGGATAATAAACGATTATCATGAACAGGAAATATAATAATAACCAATTTATTATTGCCTCTAGGGCATATTTCCAACATCTCCCTCATGGGAGAGGGGCGACCATTCACTTTGAGCTTCTTAAGAACACATCACACTCCCTCTCTTGATTCCCTACACCAAATCCTAGATCCCCAAGGGATTTGGGAACATTTGAGAGAAGTTCTCCAATCAAGTGATAGATCCACTCCTTCCCCTTCTTCTCACCAAAGGAATTCGTGATTTGAGCAAGTTCTCTAGCATTTCCCAACGTTCTTGTTACTTTTGGAGGTTGGAGACTCCTAGGCGGTAGGAGTCTTTTGGAGAGGAATCGACCATTGTGATTACCCCCAGAAAGTTTGTGAGGGTTTGGAGACCACCCCAAGGTCTACCACTAGTGGTTGAGAAACGCCTCTGTGGTGTTGTCTCAAAGGAAGAATAAGGCGAGCCTTCGTGGCGTTGGTGTGCCTTCGTGGTAACATCCACCTCTCTAATCGTGACGTAGCTTCCCTCCAAGGAAGTGAACATCGGCATACATCCTCGTCTCCCGGAGTTGCTGTTATTCCTAACCCTAACTCTCTACTTGTGGTTACTTGTCTCTTAGCACTTACTTATTTCATATTGTGCTTGCTTACTTCATACTTGTGTTACTTGTTTATCTTGCTTAGCTCTTAGCATCACACTTGCAATTGTTAGGCTCACTTTCATATTCCGCACTATAGCCTAAAATTGCTAAGTAATAATTAAAATTTGTAATTATACCTACTCACCCCCCTCTAGGTCTATCTCGATCCTTTCAGTAGGCACCGACACAGGCTGCTCCTCCTCCTGCATGGCGGCGTCGAAGTGCGTCTACGCCTGCTCCATGGTTAAGTCGGCATGCACAGGTGCAGGGTCCACACGGAGTCATCGTCGGAGCCCGTCGCCATCGTAGGGTCGTCGTTGAAGTGCTCGGGCAAGCTGGCCAGCATGCCGTGCTCGATCCACCTGGCGCGGCGGGTCTGCCAGTCGGCTGGAAGGGCGGCCACCTCGTGCTTTTGCTCCGAGGAGAGGCTTTCCCACACAGTGCTAGAGCTTGCGGTCATGGCGGATGTGGTGCAGGGGAGAAGGATGTGGAGTGGATGTGTTGTGGTGTGGAGTTAGCCAGGTATGTCAGCCTTTAAATAGCGGATTCTAGTGAGGTCAAGCGTCCGGGTGCGTCAATGTGTGGCGTCAGAGTTGGTTCCTCGACCGACGAGCTTTCTTAATGGCGGCATACGGACGGGTGGGCATTGAACGGGGTGGTAGATATCCGTTCCGTCCCATCCAGTAAACATCTCTTCGGCATCGAATAGGCGCGGACAACAGGGGCGCGGCACCGATGGCGTTCTCGACCGACGCGCCGCTTCAATGCCAAAGCCTATGAAAGGTCGTGTCCGCTCTAAGAAGGAGTCAATGCGGAGCGGCCGCTCTACAGCGACATGAACGCGAGTAGATGGCGCCGGGCGAGAAAGCATGCGGCGAGGTAGGAGGATTTTGGGTGGGTCAGGTTAGTCAAGCGCGGGCAAAGCAGTGGTTCAGACGGCCGCAAAGCTCCCCCATTTTGTTTCCGGTTTGTCGGAAAAGTTGCGTCCGAACCACCGAGTGGACCGATACAGGACCGCGCGGTCCGGACGGTTGCGGACAGTTTAAGCGTCTGCGTTGGAGATGCCCTAATGATAGGCAATAGCATTGTTTTATGATTTTTTTAAAATATTTTTTGGGTCTGCCTAGGCACATCTAAATGTGTTGTAGCTATTACACATCTAAGTGACTCGTCAAATTACATGGAAAAAAAACAAAAAAAAATGCTTACATGAACCTTAACGTAATCAATGATATACAATTTAGATATGCAATACTTAAAGCACGTATAGATGTGCTTTAGCAAAACTATTTTCTTATTCACTGGGTGTAGATGAATACGAGCTCAGAATTGACTATTCACGTTCTATGTCAGTTTACCATGTCCTCCACCGTGCCCGTGCTGCCAATAAGCGCCAAGGCGAGGTCGGTCCCGAGCGGCGATAGAGAGGGGGACCTCGATGGTACTCGTACCTACGTGGGTCGTCTCGGTGCGCGCCACCCCCTGCACTCAGATCGGGCGGATCGCGAATTCCGAACTGCCCGTCCCAGGACAAGGAGAATCGATGGGATAAGGATGGCCGGCTACGGCGCCAATTATAAGTGGACTGGGAGATTGACACACACGTTGGCTAGTGGGCAATGGCAGCACGTTGTCATTCGTGCGACTAGCGCTGTACCACACGTTTCCTCCCTCGCCGATCGATGGTACTACACTGGCGCTTGGGTCGACAAGAGTCAAGAGACCTGACTGACATACCGGTATCATTGGTTTCCTCCAGACTAAAAGATGGAAGAAAATCTCCAACCAGTTTATATCGCGTGTAAAATCGAACTGTAGCTGAGGCGTTCGATGACGAAATCCGAGGCAAATCGGTGACGTCGGTTGATCCCAGCAATGCCATGCAATGCAACTGGAGGAGTAGTAGCATCGTGAACCGGACGCACTCGACGGAACGGATCGTGCATGCAACACGCTATACTGCCGGGCAGCTTTTATCTCCTTTGCGCTGGACTCCTCTGGTTGGTTGGTGGGTGGGCGAAGGGTGCTGAGTCAGAGTGACAATAATGCTTTGGCACACGTGGTCCAATGCTAACTGGAGGCAAACCGCTGCTTTGCTTTGCGACTCGTAGTGCTGTGCTGGTGGCTTGGCTGGAGGTGCCAAAAAAGTCAGCAGCAAGGCAACCAAAGGAGGGATAAGCCAAGAAGAGGAGGCCCTAGCCCTCCTTTTTTGTAGTAGTACCACTGCACGCATCCCAATCCCATCGCATGTGGTATATCAAGGATGTTGATTGGAGCTAAGCCTCATGATGGCCCGAAGACAAACCTCGAACTCACAAATCAAACACCATATCTTGATGGAGAAAAGGGGAAATCAGGCTCAATGGGGATGGGAATGCTGAGAGATTGGGATGGGAGGTCCATGGAAATACTTGAGTCAACTTGGTGGGGTTCAGGGTTGAAAACTAATCTCCTCTCTCTTTTTAGTGGGAGAAACCATGCACTTTCATTGCCCCAGGTGGTTTCTATTTCCCTGCAACCTGTTGGCCTATAGTGTTCATTCGCTGGATGAGAGACTTCCACCATGCATTATCCTATGCATAGATAGATGTGTTCTTTTAGTAATAATAATCTACAAATGAAAAGGAGAATGTTAAAATTCTGCCTTCAAACTTCTACTTCTATGAACCGACAATGCACTTTCATGAAACCTCCTTATTAAGAGTGCTAGGAGCTCTGGCAATGCATCAGGAAGAAGATAATTGATCCCGTTTATAGCAGATCAAAAACCTAACCTTTCATGAGGAAAACAAAGCCCAAAACCCACGCAAGCAACGAGACCTCGTCGACCACACGACCCTAGAGCATAATCGCAAAAAACACATACCCCCAACTTCGGCGCCGCCAGACCAACAACCCCCCCCCCCCCCCCCCCTCGCTCTCGCTCGCAAGCCGCAACGCCGCACGACTCCAGTGCCTTATAGCCCTTGCTACACGAGATGACCGCCCCGCAAACCACAAAAGTTGTTCCAAAAATAGATGATCCCTAACCGCAACCCTCGCAGCACCAGGCAGCCAACACCCACAACAGTTTTAGGGGAACACCCACAACAGTTAACAGAACCAAAACTGCTACAGGGACGACACATACATGCACGACAGATGCACGATGGCCAATCCAATCGTATGCATGCGCCTTATGAAATACATGAACGGACTGATACGGGCTGTGGTGCACGTTCGCACGGTGTCGTGTGCATAGAGGCGTTGTAACACAACTGGGTCCTTGGCAGCGGTACAATTCAAATCAAACTATTATCATGCACGGTACACACGCATCGGAGTGATGGGTGATGAGGACATCAGGTAGAGTTTGGAGGGCAATAAATCAAGCAATCAATCAATCAAGAGAAGTTGGCAAATGATTCCATGCTAATGCATAGTACGTGCAACCTCTCACGTCCCCATTGCGAAGAGGTGGAAAGCATGTGTTCACATCAAAAACAGCACCGGAAAGATTTACCGTCAAACGAACCTTGAGGCAGAACCGGCGGGCGAGGGGAGGCACGGCGTGGTGCACGCACACTGCACACGGAGACGGGATGTGGATGAGGCTTGGAGCGTCGCGTCGAGTCATGGGCGGAGAGGCGAGGCGACGTGAGGTGACGGATGGATAACACGCGATCGTGGGAATCTGATTCAGCCCTGTGGCCTAGTCCAGAGAGACTTTGTATCCAATCCAATGATAGTGGCCACCGCGGTGTGCGTGCGTGCGGGTAGCTTTTGGCTTTGGTCCCTCTCGGCCCCGATCGGCTATCTTGTTGCCGCATCCACCTAATTCCATTCCGTGGCGTGCCCCACCATGTTGATCTTGCTTGTACCGCGCGCAGCACACCTTCCACGGTTCCCCTTATCCCCCCCTCCTATCTATCACCTCACATATTCTCTCTCTCTCGTGGCCCTCTCGACTGATGGTGACCACGACGACTTGTTGCTAATCCAAAGCCCCTCACTAAACAGACCCCGACGAAATGTACAGACGGAGGCACCCTTGGCCGTGCGAGTCAACTATGTGGCACCTTCCTCGAGTGGTCTGGGATTCAGCTACACGTTCTTGGTAATCTCCACACTGATCCTTAGCGACTGCATCATACACTTGCACCCACCTAGCCCTGATACACTTACAGTCATCCTAATCTCTAAGGAGGCATGGCTGGAACTGCGAAACTAATGTTAATCAAAACAAATTTATTTTATCCTCCGTGGCTTCCACGGTTAGCCATCACAATGAAGTGGCCCTAGGTGGCGACAATGTAGAGATGCTAGGCCATAGCAGCACAAGTGCTTTGCCAAAAAAAAAGCAGCACAAGTGTTGGTGGTTTAGAGATAAATGTTACTGTAACAGGTAAAAGGTGAAAGAGAAGAAGGCGAGATACTACCCTGATGTTAAGACAGATATCATGAAAACTTGATGCTGCAAAAACGCTGCTGATATTTTCTGAAGAATAACAAGATACAATTTTTTTAAAAAAAAATCTACAAACTTCACTACCGAGTTACGTGAAGGCATAGGGGCCTGAATTTATCAGCAGAAAACTTGATGCTGCAATATTTCAGAAGAATATTTTCTGATTCTTTATCATGAAAACTTGATGCTGCAATATAACGAATTTTAAAAAATAAAAACGCTACAAACTTCACTACCCACGAGAAGGATAAGGGGGCAGAAATTGCACTCTTTTGTGCCATCAGTTATGTTGTCTATGGGGCAGCAAGAGATTTGCGAGTTCACATGTTTTGGACACATGTGCGCCTGAGAGTTTTTCTTTTCAGAATTTTTCAACAATAGATTAATCGGGTGCCCCTTCAACCTTTTTACACTTATAGAAACGTAAGTGAAAAGAAACATCAATCATAGTGAGTTAGTGACACAGAGTATGGCCTGAATAATATACTCCTACTCGTTTAGTCTAGTACGAGCGTGTTATGTATTGCCCCAAAATATGAACGCCAACATCTGCTCGAGATTACTGTGAATTACAGCAAACGATTTGGTTTCACTTCATCTGCCACACATACCAGCAGGCTGGTTTAATAATGCACTAACCAAAGTTCCATTGGTTCCTCCCCAAAGTTTGATGCATATCCATCGAACTCCAGGAACCCAACATCATGCAAAAGGTGACACCGTAGATTTCATATCCAGCTTAAGCGGGACAAATAACCAAGTATTCCAAAATTCTTAAGCAACTTGGGACTAGATTTTGCCCTGATACTGGAAGTGCAATTTATAGTCATGCACTAGGTTAGCAAGAGTGGTTCGGCATGGGCCCTCTGCAAAGCCAAACAAGGAAAGGATTATCTTGGGTGTCGGATTAGTATTTACTCCCTCTGTTCCCTAATATAAGACCTTCTAGTTTTTTCTTGATTCGTATGTATGTAGACACATTTTAGTACGTATTTTCACTCATTTTAGCATGTATGTAGTCAATATTTTGAAATAGCTAAAAGGTCTTATATTGAGGAACGGAAGGAGTATATAGCAGTAAAGGTTATTCATAAATAGAACAGGAAGAATTTACGAACCACCAAGGTATGTGTGAAGCTGTTGAAAATCGCTTTCCTGGCAGATATCAATTAGAGAATACACCCCAGGTCGCAAGGCCTCGTCAATTTCCCTATCATGGACAAGGGTGCGAGTGCTGAGACAAAAACATAAATAATTAAACAGAAGGTCTTCATTAGGGGAGAACATACCGCGTTATGCCTGTCTGAAATGGACCCAGTCCAGAAAACATGGAAATATAACCAGCAAGAAAGTGCATCGAGTGATGTTCCATGATGGTTTTTTGCTGACGCATCTGTATTATCCACACAAAAGGAGAATCAGTACATGTGATTTGTTCACATAAGAACTATAAAACATGTGGCTGAATGGCATGACATCTATATACTGTGCCATTTACGTTCCTGATTCTGTGAAAGCAAAATACAAAGTCTGTGCTGCAGCAAACGGGTTCCTAAGGCCATCCTACAATGCAAGGTGCTTAGAGAAGTGCTTTGAAAAATAAACCGCTTAAGCACTGTGCTTATTTGTAGAGCGTAGGTGCTTATTTGAGCACCTCTGCTACAGAAATAACCACTGGTGCTTAAAAGAACTGGTTTATTTTGTATAAGCACCTCTTAAAGCACTTTGCATTGTAGATGGCCTAATTATGAAGCTGCTTTTAAAAGGATACGCAGTTAAGCCCAGTGCAAATGTGAACTACAACCAGCAAATAAAACGTCCCAACCATCTGTCCAGGCATGGCATTACTACTAAAGCAAGATATGTATCATTTTAAATCACAGAACAAAAGCATCACAAACCTCTTCATAAATCCTTCTGAAAAAGGAAGCACATTTTAGTGCCTCCTCCTTGTTCCAAGTGAAACATCCTGCCATGCTAACCATCTTGGAATCTGCAGACTCCAAGCAACTAAGTAGTATGTTTACTGAGTCTTCCAGGACAGCCACACATTGTCCAACCTCACTGGCCAGAGGAAAAAAAACAATATAAAGGCTTGTCTTAATAAAGAACATAAAAGCACAAAAAGAAAATAACCCAAATCTTTACCTTTGTTGGTGCCGAAGAACAGTGCATAACAATTTGCAACATGCAGCATACATGTCAACAGAAAATTGCCTGTCAAGTAAGTATTCTTTACTAGCTAGAGGTTGTCCTGCAATTTGCTCACGAATGTTTTCTGATGAACAGGATACACTCCGATCAGCAAGAAGATGTTTGAAGCCCTTGAAAAGCATCACAGGAAGATGCAGGCACTGGGACACATGGCACGCATCGATTTGAAAAGTATGCCTCCCCACAAATGATGTGATAACCTCAACACACATTAGAACAATCGCTCCAGCATCTGGATGCAAATCAGGGCAAAGAGGAGGTAGCTTCTCTATATAGAAAATGAGTGGACTTTGAAGGTGTAAAACAATGTTGAATAAAGCACCAACTAGGCTTGGGACAGTTCTCTGAAAAACACGCTTATTTCCTGCAATATGAGTACAAAATCAGTCCAAAATACTTGCTCCCTGCCATTAAACAAGGTGCAAACTGCTGAATGCTGATGACCAGCCCTGTAGTCTGAAATGATGCCTGCAAAAATATGAACTCCACACCTTTATATAGTACCCCCTCTGTAAAGATATATAAGAGTGTTTAGATCACTACTTTAATGATCTAAAGGCTCTTATATTTCTTTACAGAGTATAAGCTGTTTTGAGAATAAGCAAGAGCTGCACGTTTTATAGTTTTAGGAGCACATATCAGGGCTTCAAACTGTAACCTTTCACGCAACAACCAACATTTTCAACCACCACGCTACACGAGCCAACGCCTTACAGTACTCATCATTGGGAATTATTCAGATCAAAAGATCCAGAGTAGAATCACAGATGTTCTGGTTATGATGTATTATCAAATCATTTACAGCTATTCGTGGAAGCATTAACCAACTACCTGTTACCTAAAGAGAAACCAAAATATGGAAGTCTGGATCAAGCACTCCAAGATAAAATTTTACATATTTATTTAAAATAGAACTTTATTACGTTCAGAACCACCTATGACTGATCAACATTCTTTATCATTGAAGAACAATTTGATGCTTACTCTTCATATATTCAGTAGTGGACAGTGGAATATACATTAATGAGCAATGAAAATTTGAGACTAATGCTATTGTCAGGTACAATCAATCACTATTGTTAAGGCAAGTAATCTAGTTCGAATGCATATCATGACATTACAGATTTAGTAGATTACTGATTTATTTGGAGAAGCTAATTTAATATATCCCAGAAGCAAGTAGACGGAAACACATTCCATTACATGAATAATAGGATTGCATTCCAGAGAATATCAGATAGAAAATTTTGGCTGCTAACCTGGCACAGATCCAAGAACAAGATAAAGGCAGTCAATTCCAGCAGCAACGTCAGAAGAAACTGTCCCACCATCAGATGTTCCAGTCTCCACTTCATATATTGAGTGGCTATATTGATTCACTCCGACCAAGGCTCTCTCGATGACTTGTAAAGTTGCACTTAGATGCATGTTTGATGCAACACTAACAAAATTTCTCATCGACAGTCTAAGTCTTGATATCAATGAATTTAACCTATTCTGCCTATCGATAATATTCTTTGTAACTACATAGCCAGACGTATTCTGCAACTGAAGTGTTTTTGTGCTTGATCCAATCTCATGGGTAGGTAGAGTCGCACTCTTTCCTTGAAGTAAAATGCATTTTCCAATAGCACTCACATGTGCATTTACTATCTGAGCATACAGTTCTTTTGACAACTTGAGTTCAGGAAATGTTCCTAAAACTTCAAGATATCTTAATATTCCATCAATCCATACAAGAGAAAACATATCTGGCCAATCAGACATGTCTGCAATTTTCTGTAGGGCAATGCAAGCTGTCCCAACCATTGGATTTAGCGACAGGTGTTGGAAAGGATTGCATGCCTTCCTACAGACATCGCCTGAAAAGGATATGAGGCCCTTCAACTTAACAATAGCAGCAGATACACTGTAGAGCTCTCTCAAAGTAAATGCTACAAATGGACCTTCACCATTTAACAGATTTTCCAAAAGAGATCTTTTCATACCGGGTGGACCATCTGACTGTAATTTGTTATCCTTTAGCTGATGCATAGTCCAAACATCCATGACTACTTCAATATTCAGAAAACCATTCTCACAAAGCAGCTCTTGTGGTAGATGACAAGAGATCAAATCAACAGACCCAAAATCCTTGTTCTCCATAAACAAGACATGCAGACAGATATCTACAAAGGTCTCAAATTTAGCAATAGATCTGCTGAAATTGGAGGCATAGTGAAGCATCAGTTTTCTTTCCTCTGAGCTTGCAGTTGGATAGTCTTTGATTGTGCTTTCAAATGCTGAAACAAGACCCCACAAGAATCCACCTATGCAAGACATGGTGCATAATAGTTTATCCCAGCACACATTGTCATAAGAGTTCTCTATTTTTATAACACACTTGCAATCCTTTGTGGTTACAGGTATGCCAGCTGTAGTCTTCTCTAACTGTTCAGCCATAGTTTTGACATGCTCCAAAGCTAAATTTTCTAGAGTATCAAATGCCTGACCATCATGTTCAGAAGTGTCGCTTTCACTAGCAGTATGCTTCAGGGAAGATCCAATTTGTTTCTTGGGACCCAGCAAGCAAAATTTCGAATTCATGTTCGCTAGTGTAGAAAATATTTCTGATGTCTTGTCTACCAAGGAGAACAAGGTATTTTTCTTCTGATCAGTGTGCTCACCAAATATTTCGTGTGACAATCCAATAATCTCCTGGACAGATCTCAAAAGCCAAATCAGAGAATATGAGTTACCTAGAAGTTCAGAAGACGTGGAGTATTGCTTTGAATCTGGGTACTCTTTGCCAAATTTCAAAACAAGATTTTGCATTGCCCTTCGACAACATATAAACAGACGGATTAGCTCAATTGGATTACATGATTCATAATGGCGACTTAGCAATGTCAACAGCAGAAGTCTGAAAGGAAAGAAAGAATTTGTCAGCAAGCTAATCAGAGCACAGACTTGCAGGTAAGAAATGAGCATGTTTGGTCTATATTCCCCGAAATTGCGGATAACCCAGATTACCCAAGAAGGCTGTAGCGTTAACTAGGTGGCACATTAGTTGATAGTTGACAGACACACGTCATCATATGATAAGTCATCAAATCCACAGAAAGATTAAACGTAGACTAGAAATAACCATTAAAATTAAAGTGACAAATTCTTAAGTTGTACAGATTAGCAACTACACTGACTAGTTTTTGTGGTGACATGAAAGATAAATTATCAGCATCACCAGGATCCATAAAAATAATGGACCTTTTATCCTCACGAGATTTGGCATTCCCACACCTTCCTACCCTCCAGTTAATCTCACAAGACTAAAAAACGAGGAAAAGCCGAGGAGATAAGTAGAATTAATGACCATAAAGTGGGAAAATGCCTAGGGGCAAGTATTTGTGAACACTTTTTTAGATCAAAAGTTCAAACTGGGAGCATACAGAGATACTCTAGTGCAATGGCAGAAAGGATAGCCGTCATCATCCATACAAATAAATGGATAAATGTAAAAATAGTGCACTTGCCTTTCAAGATGGAGAATGTAAGTTATAAGTTGCAAGAATGACTTGGAGTTGGAATGAAATCCGGGAACTGTGCTACAAAAATTTAGTAAATTCTCACAGATCCGGTATTTATCTACACCGTGTGCATGTGTAGAATCAGGATATGTACGGACCAACTTCTCATTATTCAGTTTATTTAATATCTCCATCAAATCAGGCGAGATGTTCAATAAGGCATTATCTTCATCAGCTCTGGTGATAAAAGAAGATGTTGATTTCTTGAGAGCACCGCAAAAACATGATACCAAATTCTTTAATAGCACCTGTGAAATAGTACATTCGTTCCAAATTAGACCAAATAGGAAAGAACAAACGGAAGAAACTACTCAAACTTAAAACTGCAAAACAAACAGATCATCGTCATCGAAACAGAATTAATACTATCAGCATACACGGTAAATTCTTTAACAAAGTTTTCTTTGGATGGAAGGAGTAGGACAACAAAACCTTTTGGTCATAAATGATAGTATCACAAAGAAGCTCCACCGAAATAGTATGCAAGGTTATTTCTCTGCATGAATCCTGACAGTCACTACTCTCCTCATCTCTGCATGACCTCTTTTGAACAAAAGAAAACTTTATCAGGTTCGAAAAGAAGTTCTTTAGGTCCTTCTTCGATGCATGAGAACTCCAAATATCAATGTTTTCACACAGAAGCCGCCAAGTTGCTATGTGAAAAGAATCTTCATCTAAAGAGCATATACTCATATCCCAGGAAGAAGTCCTGTCAGTTCCTCCTGAAGATAATGTTCTCACATAGTTCATCATAAAACTGGTTAGTCGAGCAGCCTCAAGACAGCAAGGATCCTTTAATAACTCAGTTTTTCCCCTATCCTCAGTATCAAACTGCTGTGTGCCGTCTTCAAGCAAAAAGTCAAATGCATTAATCTGCCTGTTAAGATCTTCGAGTCTTTGCAGAGCCATCACATGAAGGGTGTAAAAAAGCGTAGTAAAACCAGAATGGTTTCTTGGAAGGGACTGTGATAAAATTTCGATAACTTCCCAAAGGGAGCCAGCACTTTCAACAATCCAAGCAAAGTAGCCTTCAGCGATAATATTGGATGTATTGGTCCATTCCTTTCCGCAGCATACAATGAATGAATTCCCCACTAATTCTGTTGCTTCTATTGCTAAATTTGGAGGCATGAGGCCAACAGATTGCAGATACAGACTCCTACATGATGTATATATGCGAAAGAAGAAGGCAAAAAACCAAGACAAACTTGGAATCTTTTGCCAGTTGGCACATTGCTTGTTAGATAGGTTCTTTCCTACAACTGAAGAAATGAACTCACTTGGATTAATTGATTCATTTCTCATCAACTGACTCAAGTTGGGACGTATTGTGTTGACCAACCTTTCAACAGATTTTGCAACCAGTGTAGTATTTGAAGCGGTCACAGTTATTGAGTCAAGCACGCTTGTGTATAGTTCAGATAAGTACCTTCCAAAAAGTTCAGCTCTCTGATGAAAAACTGACTTCCTGGACATCAAGCGGGGCTCTCCCTGTGTTTCCAAATCTACAAACTCGTCGCAACTTTTCATCCATTTCAATGTTTCTGTAAGATCTACTGTCAGCTCCTCTATGCATCGACTAGACTGTCCTTCTGGCATTGAGTTAATTGAAGTACAGATAGCATCCCTCAATGTTTGGGAGCTCAGCAATGTTGCCAGTGATTCAAAACATTTATGTGAGGATAAAGAAGCCACAGAAAACGGTCCTGGTACTGCATCAGGACCAGCAACAGCTCTGAATGTTCTCACAGTATTGCACAGCGTACAAATGGAGTGCGCAACCTACAATTTGGAAAAGAGAGAGAAGCATCAGATTCAAAATAAAAATCTATTCAGTACTACTCCGCCCCACAATATAAGACGTTTTTGCGAGCTATCTTAGCCTGCAAAAACATCTTATATTATGTGACGGAGGGAGTAGTTCGTAAAATATACATCCCATTGCAGAAATATAACCATTGGCATAGGCAACGGAAGAACACAAAAGCAGAAAGTAAGAAGCATATAAAAAATAAAGAAAAAAGATAACAATTGTTTTTTAGAGGGCATTGCTAAAAGTGATCGCTGAAAAAGAACATAACTGACCTGACGAAGCTCACTAAATGTACGAATCACTTGGGACGAAAGGCTTGAAATCTTTGAGGTTAGTATTAAGCATGGTTTGATGTCCTTGGAAGATGCATTGATAGCAGACAAAGCAAAAATCATTGACCATAATTTTACAAGGTCACTCCCCATGACCTTGTATTCAATTTCTAGAAAATGACCAACTGCAACAACAATCTCCACAAACATTAAAGGCAGCATCTTCTTAACGTTTGTATCTTCTAAATGCAGAGCTGACACCCAGAAGTCGTACATTTTTTCAGCCATCAAGATTAAGACCCTGTAAATTTCTTGCAAGAACTGGAGATAAGATCCTTCCGATGTGTCCTCTGTAGGGACATAAATTTTCTCTTCAGTAACTGTTGCTAGCATCTCATTGATGGACTTCAGCATGCAATGAACTTCTACTAGCTTTGTGACTCCTAAATCAGAGAAGTCCTTTTGCGAATATGATTTGCATTCTAACACCAAAGGTTCCATAAATTGCATGAACACTTCAAAAATGGATTCTCCTTGTTGCTGGGGTTCTTCAGAACCCTCACTGGTTTTTTGTGGGCTTTTGAAGGATGTACCCCTTGGTGCTAAAGATGTTCTTTGATTTCTAGCCCTGGTAACAAACAATTGAAGCAAGTAACCGAACCCAGCAAGCAATACAGCCTTGCTTTCTGCTTTTATTCCCTTGAATCGCTCAAACAGATGCCTATGGTAGCTTCCTTTGACATCCTTGACAATACCTTTATTCAAATTCTTGAGCCCAAAATATCCACTAAGATGTTGTGGATGAAACAGTCCATTTGACAAAATTTCTTCAGCAATCTTCAACGTGGATCCTGCGTGCTTGTGCTTGATAGAATTTGCTTGTGAATTAAGTAAAACCAACAATTCCAACAGCGGATCAAGAATCTTGTCAACAAAAGGACGGAAAATATTCTTAGGATTTGCATGGAATCTGAGAAAGCTTGAAAATTGCTCAAGCAGACAATTTCCAAGATTCTGAAGAATGGTACAACCCTTTTTCTCATTAGTTGAAACCTTCTGGACAAGATTAATAGCCTCGGTGACACAAGAGGTCCACAAATCCACAGGTGCGTTGAAGAAAGCTCTTGTATTGGAGGAGAAAAGAAAGGACACGCAGTCGAAAACTCGTTCAAAGAGCAAAAAGGATTCATGGTCATCACATGGAGCGCCGATTTGAACTCTGCTCAAACCATCCTTTGCAATGCAACCAAGTGGTTGAAGTAGCTTCAGAGAAATTGAGACTGACGGCTTCTTTTCAATGCAAAATCTCAGAATTTCCCAGCATCTATAATCTAAAACAGGATCAAAAGGCTCTGGAACTTTCTTAGACGGAAGTAGGATAGATTGCACCCAGTTTCCAATAAATGAAACCATTCGCAATAGCTGGATATTGTCCGCTCTATGGCCATGGGTTGAACGATTTGACTCGGCCTTTATAAAATTGAATGCCAGTTCAACCTTTCTGCATGATTTAGCATACAAAAGTTAGAATCACAAACAGCAAGAGCATAATAAGGTTCATCCAGGAATTATTCCCCAACTAAGAAACACTGGACTATGTGTTGCAATATCCAAGTATCACCAAACAGATGCTACTGAGAATCGGAGGTCATAAAAAGATACTGTATAATCATAAGCATATTTTCGCCTCCACAGAACAATTAAGCTAAAATCTGACCTTAATTAATGCAACTGTTTTTACAGAGTAATTATTATTGTTGTTATTATCCTAAGTCAACAATGATCCAACCAGTGCAGGTGTAAACTTCTGGCCACATGCCCACATCATCTCCCTTTGAATCACACAACTACAACGAAACTACATTTCCAAATATACTAGCTGGCTGAATCAGACGAATCTCCTCATGTAGCTACCTAGAGCAGCGCATCCCCAAATCCACGTAGCCGCAGCCAGACTAGAAGCACGCGAATTACTACAGAAAATTTGCTTCGATCCTACTCGGAGATTGGGCACACAGGGGTGCTAAGCTGCATCGAACCGCAAGCGGGGGGCAGCGAGGGGATGACCTTTGGAGGGAGAGCTCCTTGCCCTGGAGGGAGAGGACGAGGTCGAGGTTTTCCGCGAAGCGGGGCCGGGCGAGCGCGGGCTCGCTCGGGCCCTCTCCTGCGGGGGGCGGCGACTGGCTCCGCGGGCGCTTCCTCGACGCGCCGCGGGGGCTGGAGGCGGCCGCCGAGTCCGTGGCCATGGCCATGGGAGCGCGAAGGGAGGGAGGGAGGGAGGCTAGGGTTCTGGGTTTTGCTTTTGCGGGAGCGTTTCGTTTTGGTACACCTGTGCTGCGGTTCGCACATGGCGTCGAAGGCGTGGCACGAATCTTGAAGCGGAAACTCATAGAAAGGCAGCAAAAAAAATGAAGGAAAAAAAGAAAATAAAAGTGGAAAAAATATATCAGAGCCAGGTTTCGATCCTGGGACCTGTGGGTTATGGGCCCACCACGCTTCCGCTGCGCCACTCTGATTCTTTTTGTGTTGGTATTGAAACTTACCTTCTTATACATATCCTGCCCTTCTCCTGCCATGCAGACTCAAGTCTCTGCTTCCTGCTTCAGAGCTAGATGCTTGAACAGAGCTGATCCACGCCATAGTTTCAGTTTTAGTGAAAGGGTACCGCCGGATTGCGATGGTCCAATAAGCTCTTGAATTTGGTTCATTCTCCCCTGCAGGACATCTTCCACAGCTCCATGTGTTGAAGATCCGACAGGTGCCATACCAGGCACTCATTCTCCCCTAGGTGCCATACTAGGTTGAAGAAAGTATGTCCAGTTGCTGTACTAGTACCATTGCTAAATATATAAGTTCTCATGAAATCTGCACCAGCAAGACATTTTTAATATCAATTCATCCATCACTATAGATTTCTGTTGCTTAGAACATTTGAACTGCACATTTTTATCATCAGCTCATGATTTCTGAAAAACAACACAAATTGTGCAGTATAACTCAATAACAACTGACCATGTAAACAACATATGTCAGCACTGTAATGAATCTCTGAACACAACCTCGTAATTACACATCTCTGATTCTCTGAACATGTGCACAATGACACATAGAATTCAGAAAAGCAGGCTAACACATCTCTGATTCTCTGAACATGTGCCAAGGATCAACTTCTACTTGATGGATCAGCACTAATGACTCATGATTGTTGATGGCTCATCCAAGCACAATCACATCAAGAGAGTTTATGCTAGCATTTACACAGATGGCTCATCAAAGCACAGTCACATCTATAGTAGAGAGTTTCATTACACTCGTTGCGCTGCGTTCCACACGGCCAGTGGGATTTTGAGTAGATTCTTCTGGGGCATGGCCGGCGGGATGAACTTGATCCTTGGTGTCTTCCTTTTCGGAAACGACAGAGCATCGACCTTCTCAACGGCGTCGGCGGCGGAACGAGGAGCTGCGAACCATGGGTGCTTCAGCGCGGCGGCTGCCGTCAGTCGCTCGTCGGGGTTGCACGTGAGGAGCCCTTGCAACACCTGGAATCCTTCGTCGGACAGCTTCTCTTCAGGGAACAAATCCCGCAGCCGGTGCTTGTTGTGCCCCGCCTGTAGCAGCTGCGGCGCCTTCTTAGCCAGCGGCAGCGACGTGAAGCCTGGCCACGTCCTCTCGTCCGGCACCCCGAGCACCCGGAAGATGCTCCACAGCTGCTTTACGTCATTCTTTGTCTCGTCTTCCTCCTCGTCTTCGGGGTCGACCGTGAACAGCGTCGTGCCGGTGAGCAGCTCGGCAAAGACGCAGTCGATGGACCACGTGTCCACGAGCGCGTCGTAGTCCTGCTTGCCCAGGATCATCTCCGGCGCCATGTAGGGCGCCGTGCCGACCTGGTTGTACGGCGGCCAGTCGCACATGGACATGGCCAGCCCGAGGTCGCAAATCTTGAGGAGCTCCCCGTTCTTCCCGACGAGGATATTGGCTGGCTTGATGTCACGGTGGACGATGTGGCGCTCGTGCTCGTGCATCTTTTCGGCGCCGGTCAGGAGCTTCCGCATGAAGTCGCGCACCGTGGATTCCGGGAGCGGCGGGTCGCCGCGCCTGTCCCACAATAAAGACAGGAGGCTCGACGCCGCGACGTACTCCATGACGAGGCCGGCGGTGTCGCCGGTGGCCGGGTCGCACACCATGCCCTCGAAGCCGACGACGTAAGGGTTTCCGTTGCAGGCCTCGAGGAATCGTGCCTCCCGCTCAAGATCTTGGACGTCGGGGGGCTCCTCGGTGTCGTCCGGCGAGGAGAGGAACTTGACGGCCACGTCCTTTTTGGTGACGCGGTGGCGCATCCTGTGGACGACGCCGAAGCCACCCTCGCCTAGGCAGGCCACCTTCTCGTAGTCGTCGGTGCTCCCGATGGAGGCGCGGCTCCTCTTGCAGCACGTCGGCGATTGTTGATGTTGAGCCGTCGCGTGGCCGTGGTCGGCGTCGAGGACGGCAGCAGGTCGCTTGCGGGCGGCCATGGCGCTAGCTCGACGAACGAACTGCTTTGGTTGGTGGAGAGGGCGGCGGCAGAGATTGATGATGGAGAAGGGGGAGGGAGGAACTTCCGTATGGATCTACACGCTGCGTTGGCTATTTGTTTCCACAGGTTGCCTCACCGACTCGCCATGGAATTCAGCTCAGTCCGAATTACGGTGGCAGACAGCTTCTTTGCCTTGCTGCCTGCGTTTTCGTTTGACCGACGGCGGATTCAGGTTCGTTCGTTTCCGAGTCGAATTCAGGTTCTTCATTTCCCTTCCCGCCTTCGTTCCGGATTCGGTTTCAATATATGCTGACGAGACGATCCACACGGAAAGCTCGCCCCTTCCCGCCTCCAATCCATGGATCGTCTCCTCCATCTCGATCCCCTCTCCGCACCAACCAAGCCGTCGATCGAGCGCCGTCTGCAAGAGGCGTGATGCCGTCCTCGACACCGGCCACGCGGCGACCAGAAACGACCGGCTGCCGCAAGAGGATGCGCGTCCGGATCCGGATGAGAAGCACCGAGGACTGCGAGGAGACGCGCGGCATCGGCAATGGCGGCTCCGGCATCGTCGTCAAGGTGTGCCACCGCGCCACCTCCGCGATCAAGTTCCTCCGCCTCACCGAGGACCCCGCCGACGCCACTAGGGAGCTCCGGCGCGAGGCCGGCTGACAGGACTTACCGGAGTTAACCACAGTTGTGAAGCAAGCATCAGCGGAGCACGTAGCCGTGCCGGAAATCAAACCAGTCAGTGTACCGCTTCGACAAGCTGTCGATTTCGTCAGTGTCACTGTCCAATTCTTCAGAAATGTTTAGGTTCAGATAGTTCAGGTACCGACAATTGCCCGTTCCTGAAGACGATCCTTGCCCACTAGGATCATTTTGAGGGAACCAAGATGGGATTGTCTGATTGAAGAATTCTGGAAACGTGAACTTGATGAAGTTGGCATCTTCCTGGTGACATGTTAACTATGTTACGAATTAGGAGGACGAGGTACTGCTCGAATTAGGAGCGACCTTGTTTTGCCATGAGGATCTGGAGCAGGAACAGCTAATGGACTGAAGTGTTTCTTTGACTGATGTGAAAAACTTCATGTATTTGTGTTGTGTTCAGAAGCTCAAGTTCGTATGCACCTCCACCAATTTTCTTCGGAACCAGAAATGGTCAATAGAATTTAGTAGCCAGTTTGAGTCCTAGACGGATGTCAAAAGCTGTCATGGTTGCAATTTTTAAGTAAACCATATGTCTCACTTCATAGTTGATGTCATTTCTCTTTTTATTTGCATACTTTTCATTCTGGCTTGAGCTTTGTTTTTCTCGAATACGCACATCATAGTTTATAGAGAGAGGGGAGGGGAGTATAAAGAACCCAAACCACCGTCATGTTACTCCGTCCGGTCCTTTTTAGTCCACGTATAAGTTTTGTCCGAAGTCAAAATATCTCTATTTTAACCAAACTTATAGAAAAAAAATTAACATTCACAATACCAAACCATATGTCTCACTTCGTAGTTGATGTCATTTCTCTTTTTATTTGCATACTTTTTCATTCTGGCTTGAGCTTTTTTTTCTTTCTCCCATACGCACATCATACTTTATAGAGAGAGGGGAGGGGGGGGGGGTATAAAGAACCCAAACCACCGTCGATGTTACTTTGTCCGGTTCTTTTTAGTCTGCATATAAGTTTTGTCCGGAGTCAAAATATCTCTATTTTGACCAAACTTATAGAAAAAATGTCAACATTCACTATGCCAAATCAATGTTGTTAGATTCATTGTGAAATGTAGTATCATAGTGTATATATTTGATATTGTAGATGTTGATATTTTTTTAATATAAATTTGGTCAAACTTTGCAAAGCTTGACATGACAATAATCTAATACGTGGAATAAAAAGGACAGGAGGAAGTACAAGGTAAAACTACCACACCGACAACAACCTGGCAATCTGCCGCTAATCTACGTAGGATGTATCACTCTCGCCTCGCCCACCCTAGCAACATTTTGAAAAAGTTATCGAGGTCTCCTTTGATAAAATGGGCTTGTTGCCATGCTCTTCCTTCGGTCGCTAATCTCATGGCCACTGCCTTAAAAGAAGAAGATGCGCGGTCAAAGACGATCGCATTCATATGCTTCAAAAGCTTCCAAAGTACTAGGGTGAAAAATGCCGGAAGCTCATTTAGCTTGTACGGCGGTTGTTGTTTCCACCCACAAGGCCCTCAGAGTGTTTTGTGTCGTTGGTGTCCATTCTTGTTTGCCGAGAGCCGAGCACAACGCCCTCCATATGGTCCTGGCGAACACACATGTCAACGGGATGTGGTTGATAGTTCCCTCCTCTTGCTCGCAGAAGGGGTAGGCGTCCTGATGTGGTAAGCCTCGTCTAGCGAGGCTATCTGAGGTCCAACATTGGTTCCTCATTGCAAGCCACATGAACATCTGACATTGTAGTGGGGCCTGTGATCTCCATGTGGAATCCGCGGTTGACACCACCTCTCTTTCTACGAACTTGGTAGCGTAAACGGATCTTACCGAGAATTGTCCATCCCCCTCCCAAGACCAAACAATGGTGTCTTTGACTCCTTCCAACTCAACTGCTCCCACCCATTAACAAACTGCTATTTAGTCCATAAGCACTGCCAAACCCAAGTCCGGGCTAACATCCTCCACCCATGTTCCTTGTGTCAGTGCCGCGTGTGCTGTTCGAGTGGCCTTGGCTCGATATGAGATGCAAGCGTAGAGCGCCGGGGCTAGCTCCTCAATTTGTGTCCCATCCAACCATCGATCCTCCCAAAACAGTGTTTCCTTCCCATTCCCAACAGTTGCCATGGTCACAGCGCTGAACAGCGCCAAGGAATCCTTTGGGGTGGCGATGGCGAACTCTCTCTAAGGTCTTTTGTGATCCACCCTTTGCAACCAAGCCCAATGGGTCTACATTGCTATGTTTAGCCATTTAAGGCTCGGAATGCCTAGGCCTCCTGCCCATTTTAGCATGCACACGTCGTCCCAAGCGACGGAGCAGTTTCCACCATTGGCTTCGGTCTTGCCACACCACAGAAAACCCGTTATTATCTTGTTCATGGCCGCGATGGTCTTCATGGGGAGATCGAATGCAAGCATTGCGTGGAGAGGAACCGAGCAGACGACCACTCTTAGGCAAGGTGGCCGTGGCACCGCGATCTGACTCAAACAGGCCCCTGCACATGCCGACCCAGGATAACTTCCCGGCATGCGCCAGACTCATGACACAATGCTCCAAACATGACTTTATTAATATAACGGACTTTACAACACGATTACAAGAGTATGTGGTGTAAATCTCTACGATAGAGCTGCCTGGCAGCGGAAGACTACATTGGCGGCTTGGATGGGCTTCACAGCTCACAGTACTGGCTGAGGCGACCATTTAGCTTATTCATCTTCTTCAAAATCTAGCCACATACAATGACAGGTAAGTACTTTGAATGAACTTGTAAGACATCTGAATATATAGCAATCAAACAAACCAGTAACAAAGCAATAACAAAGTTTAAGCAACAACAACAATACTATTCAAGCAAGAATACAAATAAACTTATCGTGTGCAGTCTGAACAATATTGTGCCTTTCCCAAACTTGTCCATTACTAAATTAAAGTCAACTCAATCCAGGTGGTCATAACTCAACTCATATGGCCTTATCTATTGTCGTAACCAATACCATCTTCTATTACTCCTTTCCATACACTAGCCTTATATTAAAGTTATCATAATCCAACATGGCCTAATAATTCATCTTAAATCACAACTTAAATACTTTTCTCAACTACCAAAACCATACTATTGCCAAACCCATGTTGTTACCCTTTCATTCGTAACCCCCCACCGCCAAAAGCCACCAGGAATCATGCACCCTTGCCACGGAGGGCCGCCCGCGGCACCCCTCGAGCCAAGCAAGAGGGGAGGATAGGCCCTGCAGCCGCCAGTATCACGCGGGCTTCGCTCGACGATGACCGCTGACGACATTGGGGAGGAAGGAAAATGCTAGTGGGGGACGAGGCTAGGGTTGCACCCATGCTGCTTGCAGAAGCAGCGTAGGCCCGAAGCATTTTTTTGTCAACTAGATGATGCCCCACAGCCATAATTTTATGAAAAAGGCATAAATAGTTGCTAAAAATAATTAAATATAATAAAAATATAAGCTCTTGAAAATCAATAAAAAATGTGTCTAAAATAGGGGGAAAAACTTTTGAATCATAGTTAAAATGCCATTTTGAACAAACTATGAAGTATGACTAACATGCATGTATAATATGGGAGCATTACATGCATAGACTAATGCAAAAAATAATTGTAATTTATAGGTTAAATGCATGGCTTGCTTATGTGGCCGACTTAAAATGCATGGCTTAGTGTGAGAGAAGACATAAATGCATGACTTAGTGTGAACGTTGAAGTGAACACTTTGCATGTTGAAAGAATTGGGATAGACTTTTTAAGAATATAGAATATGCAAAATTATCGTATTGTACACACCTCTGGAGTCTATCCACATGATTGGTCCCTCTCAAAACACACACGTTGTTCACTGTTTAGGTCATGAGTTGGCTGGCTTCAAGATAATTATTTAATCAAGTTCGCATATGATCATAGAATAAAAATTAATTCAAAGATTAAAAAATAAAAGTTCAAAAGGTGATTTTAACACTTCTTTATTATGTCAAGAAATGGTTTCAGAAAGAAACAATGTGCGTGACATTGGCAAAATATGATTTCAAGAATTTATTTCAAAAGGAAAGAATGTTCAATAATAATGATTTTAACTTGTCACTACAACTACCGTGGCTCTTGCCTGAATTGGCACGGTAGCGTTGCCAAGAAAGAATGTGTCACGGATCAAGATCACTCCACCGGAAATACCAAAGAAGAATCTGTGGCGGACCAAGACCACCCCCGGTGACACCAAAAAAAGAGGAAGAATGCACAGGGCCAAGAGTATCCCACCGCCGACACCAAAAAAGAAGAAAAATGTGTGGCGGACGAAGTTCAAGCTGCCAAATGTGTTGTCGGTCAAGTTCATCCCACCAGAGACACCACAAAGGAAGAATGCACTCGGAGCTCCACTCGCTATTCGACACACCCAAAAAGCTTTTCCGGCGGATTGTGCAGTGTACTCATATATACAAATTATAAAGTCATTTCTAATATCTAGAGTACTAGCTATGGTCACAGGTCAAGTATCCATCACAGTACGCCCAACACAGGAACATCTAGTAGCCTGGCATCCCTTTTCTGGCAGCAAGTTCATGAGACAGTAGGATCTGTACAAAGAATAACATCAACATGAGTGCCAAATAATGACGCCTCTATCGAGGCCAATGTTTTGTATCCATATAACTGAGGGAGCAAAATGCAAGCAGTATTTAATCCACATTCTTTGCAACATGTCACACAACACAAAATTCATGCCCAGAATCCTATGGGTTGGCAAACCTACAAGCACAAACATGGATCTCTTAGCCCAAGATAATCCTAAAATTTACAAGACTACACACAACCTAACATGGATGCTTTGGTAAAGAAAGCATGGATGAACTCTGTTCTCAACAACACTTCTTCTTCAATACAACCCCCTAAACACATTGACGAACCAGATCTGCCGATACCCCTTCATAAAAAAGGGTAGGATGGTCCTTTTATAAAATACATCACCCTGACCGTACACAACGCAGTAAATTGGGCCGGCCCATCAACGATCTATCTCTAAAGTGGTTTTGTAGTGAAAGAGTGAAAAATACTACTACAAAAAATTAGCCTACGGCAGGAATCGACCATAGACCTCCCGCAAATAAACAAACAAGCCAAACCACTACGATGAGCTAGCTTTCTTGGCTAACTAACTGCGCGGAGTTTAAAGAACTATGTGAAGCGACATATTTGAACATTTTTGCTGAAATTTGAACGTGACTTTTTTTAACGCGAATATTTTCCAATATTGTAAAGAAAATTATGAAAGTGGAAACAAATTTTCCGAAACGTGGAACACATTTTAGAACTCCAGACAAAATTTAAAAATGTTATTTTATAATTCCGAATTTCTTTTGAAAACACAAACAATTTTGACACTCTAAAGGTTTCTGAGACGCCACCATTTTTTGATATTTTTGAACTTTCTTCAAAAATACGAATAGAAAAATAAATATGTTGAACTTTTTTGAGCTTTGCAATTTTGAAAATGAAAAAAAACAATTCATGGACCTTCTTAAACGCTCCCAAACTGGTAAAAACCGGCCTGGAACTATCTAGAGGTTCCCAAAACCGGCATCTGCAGAGGCAACAAACAGATTAAAATGGGCTGCCCCATGTTCACTCATAACGATTGCATATGTGGGAAATAATAAGCGTCATAGGGTTTTCCCCCAATTGACAGCGTCGCCTAGTTAGGCCAACGCCTAAATAGTTTTTCTCTATTTTTATTTTTATTCTCTTTTCTTGATAATTCATTTTACTTTTCAAACTTTATTGTTATTTTTTAAACTTGTTCTAAAAACTGATTTTTTTGGAATACCCTAAATGTTCTTGTTTTCAAATATTTTTAGAATTTTAAAAATATTCTGGAATTTCAAAAGAAATCACGTTTTTGAATATATTGTTCATAGATTTAAGAAATATTTATGCTTTGAAAAAAGTTGTTAATTTCTTAAAATAGTACATTGTTTCCAATTTTTGTTCAAAATTTTCATCAATTGTTGGAAATTTGTTACCAATTTTGGAAAAGGTGTTCAAAGTTGTCAAAAGTTCATGCGCAATTTATCGGACTTTTTTCACCGAGAAAAAACAATAGAAAATGCAAAATATGTCAGAAGCTCAAACAACTTGGCATGGTGCCTTGAATTGGCCATATAAGCTCACGGAATAAATTTGGGTCATGTGATAGATGCCGAAAACAATGTGGTCTCAAACGGACCCTTCTCGCCTATCCAAACACTTTCCGTTAAATATGGTCTATTTTTGGACATGCATAAAATGACCTAACTTTTGCCAGTAGGCCAGCATACCCATGGTAAGCACCCATGCCAAGTTTGAATGAATTCCGACACCGTATGCAAGTTTGTGTCACGTCCGACCATTTTTTCACTGAGAAAACTATAGAAAATGCAAGAATTGCCAGAAACTCAAACAACTTGGCATGGTACTTTGAATTGGTCATACAAGGCCATGAACAAAACAAACTCTCAAATAGACCATTTTGGCCTACTCGAACTTCCTCCATTGAACATGGTCTATTTTTCTACATGCATGAACTGACCCTAACTTTCGCAAGCAGGTGGGCATGCCTATGGTAGTCATCTATGCCAAGTTTGAATGATTTTGGACACCGTATGCAAGTTGCATCACGCCCGACATTTATCATCGAAAACTTCGAAAAAATGCAAGAATTGTTGAAAACTAAGAAAAAAATTGGCATGACGCCTTGAATTGGTCATACAATACCAAGAAAAAAAAAATAGAGCCATTGTAGAGATGTTGAGAAACATACTGCTACCAAATGGACCCTTCTCACCTACCATGAAACACGGTCAATTTTTTGACATGCATGAAATGACCCCATGTTTTGCAAGCAAGTGAGATTGCCCATGGTAGGCATCCATGGCAGGTTTGAAGGAATTCCGACACCATATGCAAGTTGCGTCACGTCCGACCATTTATTGGCTATTTTCCACAAAACAAACTCTAGAAAATGAAAGAATTGCCTAAAACTCAAAAAACTTGGCATGGTACCTTGAATTGGTCATGCAGAGCCAGTAAAAAAAATCGGGGCCATTTAAGGGATGTTGAATAACGAGCTGCCCCCAAACGGACCCTTCTGGCCTACTCAAACACTCTCCGCTGACACATGGTATTTTATTGGAAATCTCTGGACGGACCCCAACTTTTGCTAGCAAGTCCGCCATCCTGCATCTGCATCGTCGGCAGTCATGCTCTCCCACACAATGACCCAAGGCCCCCTCCCCATGCAGTGGTTTTTGCCTTCCACAAAGATTGTGGCGACATCGTCGTACGCGCGAGGGCGGCGGTGGCAACAAGCAGCCGACATGCTTCATCCCGTTTCCTCCTCCTTCCACCCCGTTGCAGAAGTCTTAATGGTTTCGTCCCTACTTCCTCCACAACATAGACGATCCTACCTCGACGGAAAAGGTAGACGTGTCAGAGTGGTTCCAACGCATGATGCAGGAAGCTCATCATGTTTATCGTGCTCTGGCGCCGAGGTGGACAATGGCCATTGGATATGGAGAGGAGGACAAGGGATACAATGTGCGCAAGTGTGAATGCCACAAAATTACTAGAACATATGACCTTTTGGGAGGGGGTGTGCAAAAAAGTTGTCACATCGAAGTAGTCAACCGCCCACCCCGTGTCAAAACTGATGCAGCGTGGATAGGACTGCGAGCAACACACTTGGCAAACTTTTAGGATCCATATATAAATTTCAAAGTATTCGGACTAATATGACACACACCAAATATTTTTAAGACTTAAGGTGTATTTTACTCTTAAAAATTGTTGTTGTTTACAAAAAAATCGCAATTTCAAAAATAATCTAGTTTACAAAAAAATTCACAAATTTTAAAAAGTACACTTTTCCAAAGTTTATTCACATATTCAAACAATGTTCATGGAGTTTCAAATAACGTTTGCACTTTCAAAATTTGTTTGGAATTTAAAAAATGTTCCTGCTTTCAATTTTTTGTTCACAAATTCAGAAAAATGTTTGACGAAATTCCATAAACCCTTTTGGTTTCAACTTTTTTGTTCGACTTGTTAAAAAAATGTTTGAAAATACCAATTGTTGTTTGTGTTTTCCAAAAATCGCTGGTTTTCAAAATTTTGTTTGTAATTTTCAAAAACTGTTCATGCCTTATCATTCTGAACAATGTTTTAAGGACATGAACATTTTTCAAAAATTCATTTTTTCTGAAAATGTGATTTAATTTTTCCAATATATGAATTAAACTGGAAAAAACGAAAATTTTATGAAATTTTGAACAAAATTAAAAGCATTCAGTTTTGTTGAGAATAAAAAAACTTCAAATAGGAAAAAAAACAAAGAAAAAAGAAAAAGAAGCAGGAAAACAAATGGTTCGCTACACTAAACGGGTTGCTGTGATCATTCTGCTAGCGTTTCTTTATTGGAGAACGCTATTAGGTGGATTGGCTAGCTATCAGCGCTTATCATACTGAGGTGCTTGGTTCGAATCCTTTTGCTGGTCATTTTCTTGTGGTTGTTTATTTTCACAGTTTTCACGCAATAATGGGCCGGCCCACTCGGGAGGCTCTCCCTCTGCGGACGCACATCAGTCAAACAGAACGCGCCTCGTACTGGGGCATCGAGCGTATGTATAGGTAAGGTGTCAAAAGACTACCTTGCCCCTGTATACGTTTTAGGAGGGGGCTGTACTGAAGCGGGTTTGCTGGCCACCAGCCATTTACCAGAACCTCTTTTATTTCTTATACTGAAATACATGCAGCCCTCTTGCATGGTTTGAAAAAAGTTTTAACGGTCAAATTAAGGACTTCAAGGGGCTGTATTAGAGAGCTCATTATGGGTAAGTTTAATGTGAGGAGACGCGTCATGAACATATAAGATAGCACATGTTCATGCAGAGTGTGTCAAGTTTCTGGGAAGCCATGCCTTCATGAATTGGCCTTCATCTGCTCAATCAGGGGAGCTGAGATCCAAGCACATGTGGATAATTTTTACAGCATTGAGAAGTTTAGGGCAACATATGCTGGGTCAGCACCATCCATGACAGATTCACAAATAAGACACAATTGAGTGAAAGTGGACTTGGGTTGCAAAGTACACTCACCTTCTCCAAGGACTCTAGACGGACCTAAGAAGCAGAGAATTAGGAGATTTTTCTTGAACCTGGTAGAAAGGTGGTCAGGTGCAAAATATGTAAAGGAGTGGGCCATACAAAGAAAACATGCAATGAGCCCGAATCCGAACAGGAACTCTTATGATCTTATCTGATGTTGGTGAAGACCCAACATCAAACTAATGTTTTCCCTCGTGTTAATTTGTTTTACATATCATTGCTTCTTACTCGGTACTATGTTTTATCTTATGGATCGTTGCACAAGAACTTGTCAACTGTATTTTGTGCTGAGAACTTGTATTTTGTGAACTTGTGTGTGAAGAATTATGGAGCTTTTATTGTCAACTTCAAGTTGCATGTTTGAACATTGAAATATTTGGTGAACCAGATGCTCAACACAACATGGAACTTTTATTGCCAATCTGATGCTTTATATTGTGTGAACTCATAGATTTCTAGTTGTTCCAACCTAAAGTCATGCTCAATTTTTTGGTAAAATGTGTAGATGTCATGCTCAAGTTTTTGGTAAAAACTGATCCTTTCTGTACATGTCAACATCATGGTCATCATGCTCAATATTTTGGTAACAGACTTAGCTACCTGAAATAGAAAAACACCGCATTGCAGCAAATTGTGCAAGCTGCAGCATATACATTGCAGACATGGAACAGGACTGGGCGGAGCAACCTGCAGTTCACAGTGACTAGAACAGGCGAACGGGGAGGCACAACTGCAGCTCCTCCCCGTGACGACTCGAACATTGGGAGGCAGCGAAGGCAGTTGGAGCCCGTGGGCTGTCATGAGCATGAGTCCAAGTCAGCAGGCAGGGGAGAAACTGTGCAGTTCATCGCTGCGGACCGTAGGATGCGGGGAGCTAACTGAGGAAATAGCACAAGTAGTGGCGGCAAGTCGCCGGGATAGAAGAAGTCAGGCAGAGGCGGTTGGAGGCTGGGTGCAGACTGTGTGGGGGAGAAGCGGATTGGGGTTTTCTGCTAGGGATTTGAGATAGCTAGATGTGTGGTAAGAGGCTGGGGCAAATTTGATCTCTACAGGTAAGGATCCTATCTACAGGCATACGAAGCGAAATACGAGAGGCTATTCACCGGTACTAGTGTGGAATCGGGCATAACAACATATTTCAAAGTATAGGGGAAGTTGCGGTGGCATTTTTTATAATCGTTTTTCTGCAGTGGCATTTTTTTATCTCTAGAAATTCAGAGAGGAATAAATCAAATTAACCCCCAAGATAATTTTTAGATGGGACTAGGTTAAAATAGGAGATGTGTACCTCTTGCAATAACTTCTCCAAGATCTGATACACTTACCGTCAACTCTCCAATCCTTCGCTGTTTTTTAAGCGTGTGAAAAACCCCAACCTATGGAGTCAGCATAACACATTTGTTAGTGCTAGCATTTTAGTAATAAGATTAGGATCAATCAAGAACTGAACTTACAGAAATATGAACTTCAATAAGGTCATTATAATTGTCTGAAAGGCCCTTGCATGTGTTCATCAACCTATTCTCCAACTGACAATTGCAGAAAAAACACAGAATCAAGAGCATGAAGTTACCCAATGTCACGCAGATGTAACTTATTGTCACTTCATTAGAAACCTACAAATATCTAATGCACTCACCTCAACAGTATTAGAAATGGGCTCTCCATTGAAACACTCAACAATATCACCTCTTTCGATTCCAAATTTATCAGCAGGAGATCCTTTCAAGACCTAAGGTTCAATTGGCAATAATTAACCACTATACACATGAGAAATTAAGTACATTCAGGAAGGCACTGTATATACCTCTTGAACAACAAGACCATCATCAATGTGGCACATGCGCCATATCTTGTCAACATGAGCAGGCTCTAGAAGCTTGATGGCCTCAAACGTCATTCCAAGTTGGGGCCGGGGGATGCGCCTATACCAAACCAAATAATCATTAAAATCTTTATAACATGGTATACACAAGCAAGTTATACTTTCTGAATGAGCCATCTTCAGCGGAATCCAACTTCTTTCTAGCATGTTGCAAAAGAACCCAATAGTAAGCAATATGTCAATTCGAATAGAGTTCAACGGGAATGATACATTAGTAAGAGTTGAAAAAGACTCAAAAAGGATCTTCCATGATGTTATGTTAAAAAAATTAACATATTTCGATATAAATTGGACGCCTATCACAATTGATCTCTATTAAATTCAGTTTGCACTTGAGCTGTAAACGATCACTACTAGGGAAAACCCTAGTAGTAGCGCGGGGTAATTGCTAGCAGTAGCGCGGGGGGCTGCGCTACTGCTAGGGCGCTACAGATAACTTTTAGCAGTAGCGCTGGTGGTACCCGCGCTACTGCTACTTCTAGTAGTAATAGCGTGGTTGCCACCCGCGCTACTACTACTTAGTTGTAGCGCGGGTCAGAGCCCCGCGCTACTACTAACTAATTCAGAATTAAAAAAATTAATTGTAGCCATGGCGGCTGCTTTTGCTCGGCGTCATCGTCCTCTCCATTCATGGCTGCTACTGGTCCTGGAGGGGATGAAGTTGTTCGTGGTGATGGTGCTTCCCCACCCAACTTGTGCCCGCAGCTCTCGTCTACTGCTGCTACAAAAGAAGAGAAATTTATTAGAAAGAGGAAGAGAGAGATAGAGAGCAGTAGGAGGAGGAACTCACCGGTGGCCGCCGGAGTTGGTGCCGACGCCTGAAACCCTAGATGAATCTCGGTGACCTGCTGCTGCTTGTCGTGGGACCCTTGACCCGGTGAGGAGGTGCAAGTGGTTGCATCCATGGCGGATCTGGCCGCCGCCATGTGGATGACGCTCTGCTGGTTTCTCTCTCCTTCCAACATCGGAGAAGAAGGAGGATGGAGGGGTAGGGGAGGGGTCTGCGAGAGGAGGTCGCCAGATTTGGAGTGGCGCCGAGGTGCGAGGCCGGCAGTGGTGGTGGGCGAGGAAGGGAATGGCGAGTGGGAGGAGAAGGGGAATCAGAAGAGTGTGGGTTTGGATTTGGGCCTCCGCACGCTATGTGTACATATGTCTTCGTGGGTTGATAGTAGTAGCGCGGTTTTATAGCCCTCGCTACTACTATGGCATGTCCCGGGTGGGCACAGTAGAGACCACTTAGTAGTAGCGAGGGTTATAAACCCGCGCTACTACTATCAACTTAGTAGTAGCGTGGGTTTATACCCCTCGCTACTACTATGGCATGTTCAGGGGGGCACAACAGAGACAACGTGGTAGTAGCGAGGGTTATAAACCCCCGCTACTACTATCAACTTAGTAGTAGCGAGGGCTATAAACCCGCACTACTAGTAAGTAGCAGCAGCGAGGGGTATAAACCCACGCTACTAGTAAGCGTCTGTCTATAAGCTTTTCCCTAGTAGTGGATAGTAAAGACATGTAGAGTATAATGGTAAGGTAATCATCTTCTTTCCAACAAGTGGTTGGCATAATGAATTGTTTTGAAGTCTCAACATGCCCAGCTAGACCATCATTGATAAATTATTACTTGTAGCTATTTGTTCAAACATAACAATATATACATGAATTATTGCACCTATTTACTCAAACATAGTTTATGATTACTAGTAAGCTTGCACGTGCAACGCACGTTTTTACTAATGCTCGTTTTGAAGATCGAAAATAGTTTCATGCCAACGGGATACATCTATTCCTAACTAAAAACACAACAGTTTTAATTACATAAGTTTGCACGTGCAACACACAATAAAAGCTCAGCAAGAAATTTTCTCCGCCCCTTCTAAATATACGTGAACCAAATAAGCTACTAATCTTCTTTTAAATTAGACCAATGCTCCCTTGATCAATTGAAATTTCATAAATTTGGTACATTGAATAACTACTGAGGGAACATAAAAAGACTTATTACATATCTTTTCTAAATATAAAATGTATATCTTGATCAAAGTCTTCTATGTTGTAATTCAGCTTCATGTGCATATAATTCCTAATGCTAGCAATAATGGACATTAAGATATGGTCAATCCAAACATCAAGAAATGACAAAGTGGAGTAGAGCTACCACAACCAAAAGTGATGATGGCATCTTAATTCGAAATATGAAATTAAAATGTCATGTAAATTTAAATTAGCATAGCTCACACGCAGCAAAATTTAAGGTGTCTGTGCAAAATATTTGGATGGCAACAAATGTAACACAAAATGATAGATTCCGCAAAATCTGCTCCCTGTAGCTTCGTAGAGGATGGGGACGGCGAGGATTCACGTGTTAGATGTTGGATCCGTGCTCGGGTGGCCGGACCATTGCTGGGGTGGCCGGACCATTGCCGGAGGGGCGAGCGGGATAGGGGAACCTGTACATGTTTCTATACATTCAGTTCAGTCTGGTTATAGCAAGTGCAGTTCATTCTGTTCAGAGTTAAACATGGAAGGCATGTGCATTTGGAACAAGACCTTCCTTAGTAACAGTGTTCATCAATTAAAGCTGCGTTTGAAACAAAAACTAAATAAGAAACATCTATCAAATTTAGATCAGTGTATCCACTAAGTCCTAAAATCATGCAAAGCACTATCACCAACAGACGGTAACATTTCATGCAATTCTTCATTCTTCAATCTGTATGTGTGGGCTTGTGGTTGGCCGTACCTGCACATAAGGTAACCTATAATCAATACGCCTCGAGTGCAACTCAGAAAGCAAGTGCATGCATCTCGTACATATGCAGACATCGCATAAACAGAGTGCAAGGCCATGATTTGTAAACTGTAGTCGCTAGCTAGCAGGTAGCAGCATGCACGAAGAAGCTAGCTAGCTTGTGCTCCAATCTTCAGTTTCTATTTTCATAATGGTAACAAAATGCATCAATTTCAGGGTTCAAATCAACACAAATAGCAGAAAATTCAATGGAGACAAACACTCCAATCCATCCTGATATCCCCTAGATATGAACCAACGATCCATCAAACGTAGGTTAATTTAATAGGTATGATGTTACTGTAGATCTATTACCTGCTTGGCCTTGGATTCAGCTTGTAAGATCTCCAGCACCTCCCTGTCAGGGTTGACCCCGTACTGCGCTTACACATTCATCTCCATGGACTCCAGCAGAGGGATCAGAGCTTCACTTGCTCACTGAAGAATTCGATGTCTTGATATATACGTGTACCGGTGTTGTTCCAGAGGCCCTTGTGATGGCGTCTTCTCCCGCCTTGCGGAGGACGCCATGCGCGCCCCATGGAGACCGGAAGGACCTCCGTCGCCACAGCGGCAAGCGGCGCCTAAGCTCTCTTGGCCGGCATCAAGGAGGCGATGCGATGAATGACGCCCTCCTGCGTGGCTGCCAGCGGACACGACCACTCCCGGGGGCAGCTGGTCCTCATACACGGCCACGACATCTCCCGGCGGGCGGCGCTACATGCCCCAACGGCGCCCTCCGGCGTGAAGCGGCCGCCGACCCGGCAGGACGTCCTAGCGGTGGAGGCGTTTTGCCAAGACTGATCGTATCGAGATCGAGGGGACGTGATTTGAGTGGGATTAGTTTTCGGGGGAGAACGTGCGTGATGCGTGCGTGCATTGGATTAGTGGCTAGTTAGCGGGAGGCAGCGGTTTTGTTTTTTGTGTTTTCCTTTGAAAGAGGCAGTAGAGGATAGCAGACAGGCTAATGGCATGGTGGGTAATTAAAGCATAAAACATGTTTAGTACGTTGGAGCAATGTAGACCGTCAGATCACACGATTAGATGGATAGGATGAATGGGTTCTCCGCCCTTTCGTGCTTTTATAGGGGTAGTAGATTAAATTGCATGAGAGAGAAAATAGAGAGAAGCGCACCCATATTTCTTCCACAAATCCACACAACTGAGCAAAATAGAAGAAGGTTTGAAAGACCCCCTCGAGCTAATGTTGAACATTCCAACAATTTTTCCATCCAAGCTAATGACTAGCCCTCCGCTGTCATACTACAACATAGAAAAATAGTCATAACATATTGCAATATACAACATTAAACAATTATGCAATCTCGTGACAATAAATATTACCTCATCGTCGTCGTTATCATCATCTGCACAATCAAAGTACATGTAATGATACCGCTCATCAATATCTGGATTCTGATATGCAGCTCTACCATAAGTTATCCGTAGATCTAACATATTGTCTCTTCCTAGCCGAAGAACTTCTTCAGCAAATGTCACTTCTTCACTGAAAGACGGCAACTGGATAGGCTGGTCCACTTTAACCCGCACAAAAGCAAGATCATAGTGTGTCTGGTAGTACAGCAGTTGACCCTTTTCACTAGTGCCATCTAGTAAATGAACAGTGACCTAAAAACGTTGGAGAAAGAATCAGATTACATTCTAAGTAATGCCTACAAAAAAAATCTAGATGTACATAAATGTTTTTAATCAAACATATTTGTTGCTTCTTTGTGTTACTAGAGAAGTCCAATAGCAAAAGAAATGCAATTTCACACTAACTATCTTACATCAAGTAATTATTAATGTGATTTGGAATCAACTAAAATGAAAAAAACACTCATAGAAGTTAAAAGAGAGAACATTGGCTCACATCAGCATTGGAAGTATACTCTTCTCCGCCTAACCACACATTGACAGGAGAATCCTTTGGCGAATTAGATGTGCAGTTGTCAAAACAACACAGGTTTTGCTCCTCATCCCAATCAATCAATAAACCAGAGCACCGCTTTAGAGGCTTGCTACCTATATCTATCCAGATGAATGCAAAATATACATCAAGTTGCAGGACAATCTATCTATCTATTATATTACTGAAGTAGTAGAAAATGAATGGCCATGGTTAACTAGACATACACATCAGAAAAATAACAACAGGGATTAATAGTATATACATCAATTTGTGGGACGATCAATCAATCTATCAGTTATATTATTGTTAAAGTAGTAGAAAAGCAATGGCTAGTGTTAACTAATTAGACATACATGACAAAATAAATTAAACAGGGTTAATAGCGTCATATATATAGTAAGAAAAGAAAGAGACATTCAAACAATATATTTAGACCGATACGGATTCAACATGTACACATCTAGGCAACTACAAGTAGCCAATTACAGAAGGAGATGAACTTGCACAGGTAAATAAATGCTCCCTCCGTCCGTAAAAACTTCTCCCTCAAATAAATGTATCTAACACCAAGTTAGTGCTAGATACATCCATTTGAAGGACAAGCTTGTGACAAGCTTTTTCGGATGGAGGGAGTAAGTAGAGTTCTAAAGCAAATGCAATAATAGTATATAAGATAGGGATAAGAATAGTAAGAAAGAGAAATTTACTCGCAACAGGGTATATACATACATATTTTGTACTCCCTCCATTTTTATTTACTCCGCATATTAGCTTTTACCTAAGTCAAATTTTATAAAGTTTGACCAAGTTTATAAAAAACAATCTAAATTTTCAAAATAACAAATACATATGTACGCATATAAAGCCACCTGTCAGAGATTTACAAAAAAAATGCCCACAAAAAAAGAGATAGTCACATAAATTCCACACCGGCAATCAATGCAATAGAAGCTAGCTCAGTTGGCTGGTTGAATGGATGAACAAGCCCACCACCATAGTTTAACTCCTCATGCATGCAAATTTAGGTTCTATTTATAGAGTAGGGTCTCTCCTATAGTTTTCCTTCAAAAAATGTATTTCTTATAAGGTGAAACAAATTGGAATAAGAGGCATAAGAAAATCAGCAAATTTGATTTTTCATACATACTCCACACAAAATTTATTACAATACTAACTTTCGGAATCAACTTATAAAAGACGGTCGGATTTATATATGAAATGCAACAAAAAAGAGATGTGGAATAAAACTATATTTAATTAAATTAGCAAAACACTTCATGTTTGATAAGAAGTTAAAAACAGGAGGAAATAGAAAGTAGAATGGTCAAATGATGTTTTAGTTTTAGCATCTTTCAACGAAAGATAACTATACTTAGATGAGCGTGTGGAAGGAACTAGACTCATGATATGGCACTAGCTAAAAATACAGTTGCCGTACAACCATAATGTGGCCGATCATGGAACACAAATAGAGAACACAAGGTTTATGCCTGACCCATCGATGTTCACATTTTAGTACCAGTTGGCAAATCATCTCTGAAAAAAGGATATTGGTCAGAAGATGGAATGCGGAAGGACTTGCGGAAACTTTAATACGTCATAATAATCTTTTCTTAAGACCTAGTGTTTATTTTATGTTCTATTCAATTGACATAACAATGTTAATGTAGCGGTAAATTAAATGGACAACAGTTGCACACGGGGTAAGCAAAAAAACTAATAGTCACCCCATTTATAAATGCATATTGTTTTGGACATTTGCATGGCCTCCAACAGATGTTTGATTTTCACATGTATGTATATACAACAACGACGACGACTTTCAGTCCCAAACAAGTTGGATTTTCATATTATATGTTGGTAAAAATATTTATAAAAAAGAACATTACGCCTATCTTCATATTTTTATTTTATTTTGGTTTGGCAATCTCTTTTGCCTGGCTCTGCTAATCAGAATCGTCAACATGTTCCGAGTGAATTGCAAGAAACCACCACATTTGGGGCTTATCTTGCAGAAAACAACGTGGTCGCTAATCATTTGCAAAAGCCACCGCGGATTCAGTAACAGTTTTGCAGATTGCACTGAACATGTCATTTGGCTCGGTTGAGGGCGTTTCCGACATGTGGGGCCCAATATGCGTGACATGGCGTAACGGACGCGCTGATGGCGCCATTTGCCTAAGACAGAAGCGGTCGGGTCGCCAGAGACAGACCGCCCGCGCCCGACCACATCTCGCTCGATTTCTCTGCTCTCACGCTCGCTCTCTCTGCTCCCACACTCGCTCGCTCCCCTCCCATTTGCTCCTCTCCTCTCCGGTCACCGCCGGCCGCCGTCCGCCATGGTGTCCTGGACCGACAGTGAGAGCACAGACGGCTCCGCCGCGCAGTACATCTCCTCCGACGACTCCCCTGTCAAGGTCAGAACATTCTATTCCTCATTTCTGTTCTAGGGTTTGTAGGGTTGAACATTTGCTCGATTTGAACACGTTTTTGTTGGATTTCTCAGATCCCAGCTACAATTGATGAGCCGTCGTTCGAGGGTCTTGCTGACGACTTGAATGTGATTTGTGAGCATGGGAATCCAGGGAGGAAGTATGTTGCATTTGAGGGGATAAGCACTGGTAGGAGGTTCATTGCTTGTGCCACTGGAGTAAGTTTTAAGTTGTGTTTGCAGCATTCCAATTCTTGTTCTAGGGTTTGTAGTAACTGTTCCTGTTCTAGGGTTCATAGTTATTGTTCATGTTCTAGGGTTCATAGTTACTGCTCATGTTCTAGGGTTTATAGTTACTAAATTTAGTTCTAGGATTCATAGGTAGTGTTCTTAGTTGTAGTTTTCATAATTATTCATCATTAAATGAATGTGATTCTGGTACATTAACAGAATCAGCTATTTAACTGAATCTGTAAGTAATGTCTATATTTTTGAACTGATTTTTTCTATTGTAGGGTGTTGCAAATTGTGGATTAGTGCAGTGGGTAGATGAGCATTGGCCAGAGCATCTGCAGAATGCTATTCATAAGCTCTGGCTTATGTATGAGCATAGCCAGCATGAAAACAGGATGGCATGCCTGGAGCATGCAAGCACTGTACACAATCTCACACAGCAGAAAAAAGAGTTGCAGGAGACATATGAGAAGCTTGTTGAAGATGTGAACAACCTCTTGGATTATAAGGATAGCCAGCCTGAGGTAAACCAGAAGAATGATGCTGACAACATTTCAGTTAGTGTGGAAAGCAGCATGACAAAGGATGCCGAGATAAAAAAATTAAAGGCTGTTGTTGACCAGTTAAAGCAAATTCATGTAGCTCAAGCCACTGTCATTAGGAATTTGAAGTTCAACCATCTTAAGGAGAAGGAAAAGTTGAGCTCTGATAAGAGGACTTTGGAGATTTGCTATGCTGACCTGAAGAAAGAGAAGGATAAGCTGGATTGTTGCATTGCTGAGCTGATGAAAGTGAAGGAGAAGTTGACCATGGAGAAGAGTACTCTTGCTTCCTGCATTGTTGAGCTCAAGACAGCAGGTGATAGCAACAAGAGGAAGCTTCACCAGATTAAGGCTATTTGTGATGAGGACTAATTTGTGTTGCTGTCTGACCATGTGTGTCAATGATGTCTTTTGTAGTAGCTATGGAGGAAAGCTTGTAATGTGTTAAGCTTTATTGTGGTGAACTCTATTATGTCTATAGCAATGAACCTTGGATTGTATGTTGTTTGTGAGAGTACTATGTTTGTGATGAATTATCAGCTTTTATTAAGTTCAGTTTGTGATGAATTAATAGCTTGGATTATAGCAAGTAGATAGTGAACATAGATAGCAAGTTCATAGTGCATAGATAGTCTGACATAGATAGTGGCATACTAACATAGATAATAGCTGCATAGATAGTCTGACATAGATAGTGGCATACTAACATAGATAGTAGCTGCATAGATAGTCTTACATAGATAGTGGCATACTAATTAGATAGTAGCTGCATAGATACAACTGACATAGATAGAACTGGCAAACTAACATACTGACGAAACTGAACTTTTTCTTCTTCTGACGAAACTGAAGACAGCATGTCACTCCTCCTTCTTCAGCATCTTCAGGCGTAGGGAGCGCCGCACGTCATTGTTGTTCACCGCCGCCCTCTTCTTCTTGGCCGGCGCTGGCTCCACCACATCTTCACCGCCGCCCTCCTCTTCTTGCTTCACGACGACGAGCTCTGGGTTGTCGGCGACCTCCGACAGCTTATCCACATCAATTAGGCTATTCTTCTGCCCCTCGACGGCGTGGAGGACAGGCGCCAGGAGCTGCACATCAGGCTCGTCGTCGGAGGAGTCGGAGGAGAGTATGACGACCTCGTCCACCTCGTCGTCAGAGGAGTAGCCTTCAGATTCGTCAGAGTCGTAGTCGTCAGAGGACTCGGACTCGGCGTCGGAGTCGTCGTCTGGCCCGAGCACCCATGGATTGCGCCTTTCCCAGTAGGCGTTGTTGATGGGGGCTGGGAGAGCGAGGACGGCGTCGGTGATGTCATCCGCGGCGGTCGGCGGCGTGGTGGATGAGCGGTACATCCACCAACGGGCGCGCTGCCTAGGGTCGGGGGAGCGCTGCACCTCGCGCATCGCCCACAGGAGAATGGTCGCTGGCGGGACGGTGCAGCCGGCAGGGAATGCATGCTGCCTTTCGGCAGGTGTCATCACCTTCACCAGGCCGCGGGCATGGTTCCTCAGCATCGCCGTGCTGGGGAACCAGCGCGTGATCTCCCTGTACTGCGCGCGCAGCTTGCGGTTGTTGCCGGCGAGCTCTTCCAGTTGCAGCCAATATTTGCTGCCCTGTTGTCAACTTAACAAAGCAACCATCAACACCTACAACCAAACATAACACATTAGCACCAAAATAAACAAAAGCAATGGCAAATATGTTGGGAAAATAATTATGCAAGTACCTATGAAGGGTCTGCAACCATTTAGGAAGCCCTCTTTGCAAGCAATGAGGCACATGAACAAGCCATGAAATCTAGGGTTTTTGCTAGGATGAAGCTTTAAATGCTTTGTTGTCACAATGCATCTACTTCCAGGATTGATATCCAGCACAGCTTGGAGGTAATCCCTTATCCTAGTGTTTTGTGCCCTCTGATCTCCTTGGACAACTTCCTTAGCTGCTTTCCTTGCCCTGTAGGCCATGTGAATGGACACTTTAATTCCATGTTTTTTCTTCAAATTGTCAATTATTGCCTGGACTGGTGTGTTTATGTCAGACCTTAACTGTTGCTCACACTCATGTGCCAACCATCTTGCAGTGACTTTGGTGCTCTCTCCAACAGCAGGACAGTTGTGGTACAAGTTCATTTTCTTCATGCAAAATGCCTTCTCATGTGCAATTTTGGAAGCAGCAATGAAAAAAGGACAGTCATCTGTACTGCAAACTACAATAACTCTATCTGAGCAATTCCTATGAAATGAGTAGTTCCTGTTTTGTGAGATGTGAAATGTAAGGAGTGCCCTCCTGAACTGCTGGACATCTAGGAAACAAAGTTGCTTGACAAATTGTTCTTGTGGGTTTTCCCTCTCCTCATCATACCAAACCCTAACTTTATTCTTTTTGGCCCTGCTCTTCCTACCATTTGGTAGCTTAAATGGTGGAAGCTGAGCACAATCATTCTCTTCCTGACTTAAGTCACCTGGGTTGCTCTCCTCATCAGATGAAGGTGCCCAGTCTTGCTCTATGATTTGATCCAAACTTGCATGGGATCTTGTTGTTGGCCCCTTCCCCCTCCTCTTACTTCCTCCTGTGCAGCTGCTTCCTCCTCTCAAGCCCTCATCTAGTGGCTCCTCTTGTCCTTCCTCTTCATCTCTTCCTTCATTCTCCTCCTCCTCATCTGGCCCATATAGCTCTTCTACATCAGTGTCTCCTTCAAAGTGATGTAGTGGATCATCCCTATGCCTCTTCATTGCCTCCAACCTAGCCAATATGTCCTCATCTTCAAGATCTTCATCCTCACTTTCACTATCAGTGAACTCCTCAGTAAGCAGCTGTGGGAGTTTTCTTTTTGCTACCTTGTACTTCTCTCTTTGTATCATATTACTCCTGTACCTCTGAATTTCTTCATTTCTTTTCTGCTCCATCATCTGCTCAATGTGCTCTTGCTCTTGGTCTGTCTCCATGAAATACTCATGCCTCTCATTACCATTGTCCAAAGCAAACTCAGGTTCACTTGGGCCCTTTTGCTTCAACAAACAAGAGCTCTCCTGTGTGTTCATTACTTGGACTGGCTGTGGTTGGGGTTTCACTGGACTGAGGAAAAGAACTCCTGAATTGTCTACCTCATAGACAACTGGTACACGTATTTCTGACAAAGGAACTTGCTCTTCATAAGCATGACCAATGTTCAAATCAACTGGTCTAGGTGCATCACTTCTCATAACTGTAATGTTAACAACATTCTTTCCTTTACTAGCTATGTGATCCAACATTTCTTCCACCTTGTCATCATCAGTTAATTCTTCCATTCCTGACACCCCAGCTCCTGGATCTCTAACATAATACATAAAATCCCTTGAACTATAGCCTTCTACCTCTATTAGGGCAATGAGATTCCAGAAGGTTATGTCTGATAAACAGATTGTTCTTTCCAAGTTATCTCTGTCTAGGAAATGGAACCTCACTTCCCATTCTTCATCATCCAAGCTACAAATTCAGATAAAATGCATTTAACAGTGTTCACAATTATTGTTAAGAGGTCTCATTGGTGGCAACAGAAATTCAGTTTAGAGTGTTAAAATCCAGTTAACAGTGTAAACAAAATTCAGTTAACAGCATACAGTTATCAATAAATTCAGTTAACAGTTAACAGTGTTCACAATATTTAGTTAACAGAGTTAAAATTGTTGGCAACAAAAATTTAGTTAACAGTGTTAAAATCCACTTAACAGTCTTCATAAAATTCAGTTAACAATATACAGTGTTCAATAAATTCAGTACACAGTTAACAGTTTACTGAAAATTCAGTTAACAACTAACACTAACCTTAATGCTAGAACCCTAACACTACAACCTTAGCCGTACTACAACTACCCAAGAACACCAACCATAGAACCCTAACACTACAATCCTAACCCTAGAATACCAATCAGGGAAATGACAAAGGAGGAGGAGGATGACTTACTCCACACCGCCGAAGGAGGAGGCAAAATGGTGGCTGCCCGTCGGATTGGCCTTCACCGCCTGGGCGAACGTAGTAGCCGCCGCGTATTCCAACGACTTCGGCGGCGACGGCGGTTGGGGAAGAGGCAGCGCGCTCGACGGATTGGAGCTCCCGCAGAACTCCGGTGGATCTCCAGCACCGCTGCCCGGAGCATCCCCACCGGCAGCAACTCCCCCGCCGCCGTCCACGCCACTAGGTTTCGTCGTCGCCATGGATTGGAGCTGGAGGGAGAGGACAGAGCAGATCTGGTCTGGTCGGGCGCCGTCGGTCGGTCGGTCCGGCTCGACAAGATGTACACTCAAACGGCACCGTCAGCGCGTCCGTTACGCCATGTCACGCATATTGGGCCCCACATGTCGGAAACGCTCTCAACCGAGCCAAATGACATGTTCAGTGCAATCTGCAAAACTGTTATTGAATCCGCGGTGGCTTTTGCAAATGATTAGCGACCATGTTATTTTCTGCAAGATAAGCCCCAAATGTGGTGGTTTCTTGCAATTCACTCACATGTTCCCAACAGTATCAAACAACATCACACGATTTCTTTGAAGATACGTGTTCACAGTCAGAGGTAGTGCTATAATGCTATATACAGTAGTAAAACTATCCACGCATTTGGTCAGCCAGCTAGTTAATCTTGAACCCAGAGGGCAGCATATACATACCAAGAGATGATGAAATCCCACAAGAGATTTAGCGGCGGAGAGCGCCGCCTTGCTTCCAGATTCACGCAAGGGGAGAAGCGCTTGGGTGTGAAACCTGGTCGGGGGTTTAAAGTGCTCAAGCGTAGGAATCTTCACCGGGGGAGGGGGAGCTGCTACAAGAACATGATATGCATCTATCAGACGATCACACACAATTAGCAATTGATTGGATTCTGAGGATGGGGAGGGGAACCATTCGGACCTGATTTTGCGGCATCCAGTTTCTCCTTTGCAATCTTGGCAGTGAGCCACCTGGGATCGATGAAGCAGCCACGCCTCCCTCCGGGCATGGGAAGTAGTGCTAGTGCAGGCGAGTCCTTCTTCTCTTCTTCCTCCATCCCCGGATTCCTCTTCTTCGCCTCGACTTCCTCCGGAACGGCCGCCATGGCCCTTTTGTTCTTGGATTTCTCCATGTGGGAGCTCATCTTCTTTCTCGGCCTGGGGTCCCGACGAACCACCCTCTTCTCTTGCGTAGTTGTGGAAGCGGGCGGAACCTCTTGCGATCACGCCGCCGCCGCCCCCCGACCCTTCAGTCTTCAACTTTGAAGGAGGCCGGGTTTCCTAGTAAAAATTACGCGTGTAGCCGACAGGTGGGACCGCCTGGCCGCTCCATCGCCGCTAAGACTCTCTGCTCTGTGGGCCCTGTCTATCTGTGAAGATCTTTTAATTTTCCTTTTGGCACAGGTTCATAGCGTCCCATTCCGCCACCCGTGTGCTGGGCCTGTGGTGCTGGTCTTTTTCATCTATCTATCTACTACTCCTATAAAAGCACGAGAGGGCGGAGAACCAAATCATCCTATCCATCGAAACTTGTAATCCGATGGTCTACATCCCTCCAGCCTACTAAACGTGTTTTATGCTTTAATTACCCACCATGCCATTGAGTTAATCTACTACCACTATAATCACACAATCCCCACCACACGGTTCCTAAGCCTTTCCTCCCACACCTGCCGCGATCGATCCCAAAAAATCGCCCGCTCACCTACGCACGTCCCCAGTCAACCAACCCCCGCACGCACGCTCCTCCACTCCCCCGCCGGACCAATAGCCCACCACCGCCCGCTCCGCTTGGCCTCCGCCGCTGCCGCCGCACAACTCGGCCTTCGTCGCCGCTGATCCTCCGCCCGCTGCTCCACTCTGTCGCCGTCCGCCGATGGCCTCCTCCCAAAGGCACTGACGGCTGAGGATTCTTTGGGAGGGGCGGCAGAAGGCAGCCGACAGGGGACGCGGAACGACCCGGAAGACATCCGCCCTCACGCGCTCATCGTCTCGCTAGCCTACCCGATGGCTGCCGGTGAGCGTCTTCACGACGACCGCGGCGAGAGCTGCGTCGACGTGACGATCCCTCTGCCCCGTTCGCCTCCTCGCTGCCCCGCCACTCGCCATCACAGGGTCTCCCCCTCATGCTTCACCCTCAACTCTCCCAATACGAAGGTAAATAGGATTCCTGAGTTCCTTTTTTGTTTATTCTATTGTTTAATATGGCTCCTAATTGGATACAAAGTTGACTAAACGATTGGTGTTGCTGCAGTTTTTTTTTCTACATTGATTTTTGGTTCATGATTTACCCTTCTTATTACCATTTGCTAACTTAACCACCTCTCTCTCTCATGTTGTTTCTGAAGATCTTTTATGTGTCATGTTGACAAGGGTGTTTGATATGAAATCCAAGCAGGTTGCAGGTGAGGTGAATCAAGGTGATCTATATGACGTAGTGAAGGATAAACTCCTCTCCCTCATGTTATTTCTTGATATGTTATTTTTCAGTGAATTACTACTGAAGCATTGATTTAACACTATTCTTGGTCATGTAAGAAAGCTGAGATTTATTGTGGCCACGTGATTTTTGTAAACATATCATGTGAATATTTTCATAGAAAGTTTCCCTCATATCAAACTGTTCTATTTCTTCTACACAGGAAGTAGGTACAATATGCAGGCTTCATAGCAGATGTTTGTGAATTTTATGCCAGGTGAGCCACTTTCTTTGAATGCTTATGTTCTAATATTTCATATCTCTGAGCTTTTGAGTGCTAACATTGTTCTATCTTCTGAGCTCTTGAACATTTGCCTGCACAAAAAAATCTATAATACTTGCCTTCTCATGTTGGGGAACGTTGCAGAAAACAAAAATTTTCCTACGGTTTCACCAAGATCCATCTATGAGTTCATCTAGCAACGAGTGATCGGATTGCATCTACATACCTTTGTAGATCATGCGCGGAAGCGTTCAAAGAACGGGGATGAGGAAGTCGTACTCGACGTGATCCAAATCACCGGAGATCCTAGCGCCGAACGGACGGCACCTCCGCGTTCAACACACGTACGGTCAGCGTGACGTCTCCTCCTTCTTGATCCAGCAAGGGGAAGGAGAGGTTGATGAAGATCCAGCAGCACGACGGCGTGGTGGTGGATGCAGGGGTCACCGCAGCAGGGCTTCGCCGTTCTACTGCGAGAGGGAGAGGTGTAGCAGAGGAGAGGGAGGCGCCAAGACTCAAGGGTGCGGCTGCCCCTCCCTCCCCCCCTTTATATAGGCCCCCTAGGGGGTGCGCCGGCCCTAGGAGATGGGATCTCCTAGGGGGGGCGGCTGCCAAGGGGTGGAGTGCCCCCCCAAGCCAGGTGGGGCGCCCCCCCACCCTAGGGTTCCCAACCCTAGGCGCATGGGGTGGGCCAAGGGGGGCGCACCAGCCCACTATGGGTTGGTTTCCCTCCCCACTTAGCCCATGGGGCCCTCCGGGATGGGTGGCCCCACCCGGTGGACCCCCGGGACCCTTCCGGTGGTCCCGGTACAATACCGGTGACCCCCGAAACTCTCCCGATGGCCGAAACTGCACTTCCTATATATAATTCTTCACCTCCGGACCATTCCGGAACTCCTCGTGACGTCCAGGATCTCATCCGGGACTCCGAACAACTTTCGGGTTACTGCATATTCATATCTCTACAACCCTAGCGTCACCGAACCTTAAGTGTGTAGACCCTACGGGTTCGGGAGACATGTAGACATGACCGAGATGTCTCTCCGGTCAATAACCAACAGCGGGATCTGGATACCCATGTTGGCTCCCACATGCTCCTCGATGATCTCATCGGATGAACCACGATGTCGAGGATTCAAGCAACCCCGTATACAATTCCCTTTGTCAATCGGTACGTTACTTGCCCGAGATTCGATCGTCGGTATCCCAATACCTCATTCAATCTCATTACCGGCAAGTCACTTTACTCGTACCGTAATGCATGATCCCGTGACCAGACACTTGGTCACTTTGAGCTCATTATGATGATGCATTACCGAGTGGGCCCAGAGATACCTCTCCGTCATACGGAGTGACAAATCCCAGTCTTGATCCGTGTCAACCCAACAGACACTTTCGGAGATACCCGTAGTATACCTTTATAGTCACCCAGTTACGTTCTGACGTTTGGTACACCCAAAGCACTCCTACGGTATCCGGGAGTTACACGATCTCATGGTCTAAGGAAAAGATACTTGACATTGGAAAAACTCTAGAAAACGAACTATACGATCTTGTGCTATGTTTAGGATTGGGTCTTGTCCATCACATCATTCTCCTAATGATGTGATCTCGTTATCAATGACATTTAATGTCCATAGTCAGGAAACCATGACTATCTGTTGATCAACGAGCTAGTCAACTAGAGGCTTACTAGGGACATGTTGGTGTCTATGTATTCACACATGTATTACGATTTCCGGATAACACAATTATAGCATGAATAAAAGACAATTATCATGAACAAGGAAATATAATAATAATCCTTTTATTATTGCCTCTAGGGCATATTTCCAACAGTCTCCCACTTGCACTAGAGTCAATAATCTAGTTACATTGTGATGAATCGAACACCCATGGAATTCTGGTGTTGATCATGTTTTGCTCTAGGGAGAGGTTTAGTCAACGGATCTGCTACATTCAGGTCCGTATGTACTTTACAAATATCTATGTCTCCATCTTGAACATTTTCACGAATGGAGTTGAAGCGATGCTTGATGTGCCTGGTCTTCTTGTGAAACCTGGGCTCCTTGGCAAGTGCAATAGCTCCAGTGTTGTCACAGAAGAGTTTGATCGGCCCCGACGCATTGGGTATGACTCCTAGGTCGGTGATGAACTCCTTCACCCAAATTGCTTCATGTGCTGCCTCCGAGGCTGCCATGTACTCCGCTTCACATGTAGATCCCGCCACGACGCTCTGCTTGCAACTGCACCAGCTTACTGCCCCACCATTCAAAATATACACGTATCCGGTTTGTGACTTAGAGTCATCCAGATCTGTGTCAAAGCTAGCGTCGACGTAACCCTTTACGACGAGCTCTTCGTCACCTCCATAAACGAGAAACATTTCCTTAGTCCTTTTCAGGTACTTCAGGATATTCTTGACCGTTGTCCAGTGTTCCTTGCCGGGATTACTTTGGTACCTACCTACCAAACTTACGTCAAGGTTTACATTAGGTCTGGTACACAACATGGCATACATAATAGAACCTATGGCTAAGGCATAGGGGATGACACTCATCTCCTCTATATCTTCTGCCGTGGTCGGACATTGAGCTGAGCTCAATTTCACACCTTGCAACACAGGCAAGAACCCCTTCTTAGACTGATCCATATTGAACTTCTTCAATATCTTATCAAGGTATGTGCTTTGTGAAAGACCTATGAGGCGTCTTGATCTATCTCTATAGATCTTGATGCCTAATATATAAGCAGCTTCTCCAAGGTCCTTCATTGAAAAACTCTTATTCAAGTAGGCCTTAATGCTGTCCAAAAGCTCTATATCATTTCCCATCAAAAGTATGTCATCTACATATAATATGAGAAATGCTACAGAGCTCCCACTCACTTTCTTGTAAACGCAGGCTTCTCCATAAGTCTGCATAAACCCAAACGCTTTGATCATCTCATCAAAGCGAATGTTCCAACTCCGAGATGCTTGCACCAGCCCATAAATCGAGTGTTGGATCTTGCACACCTTGTCAGCATTCTTAGGATCGACAAAACCTTCCGGCTGCATCATATACAATTCTTTCTTAAGGAAACCATTAAGGAATGCCGTTTTGACGTCCATTTGCCATATCTCATAATCATAGAATGCGGCAATTGCTAACATGATTCGGACGGACTTCAGCTTCGCTACCGGTGAGAAAGTCTCATCGTAGTCAACCCCTTGAACTTGTCGATAACCCTTAGCGACAAGCCGAGCTTTATAGATGGTCACATTACCATCTGCGTCTGTCTTCTTCTTAAAGATCCATTTATTTTCTATGGCTCGCCGCTCAACGGGCAAGTCAGTCAAAGTCCATACTTCGTTTTCATACATGGATCCTATCTCGGATTTCATGGCTTCCAGCCATTTGTCGGAATCCGGGCCCGCCATCGCTTCTTCATAGTTCAAAGGTTCACCATTGTCTAACAACATGATTTCCAAGACAGGGTTGCCGTACCACTCTGGTGCGGAACGTGTCCTTGTGGACCTACGAAGTTCAGTAGCAACTTGATCTGAAGTTTCATGATCATCATCATTAACTTCCTCTCTAGTCGGTGCAGGCACCTCAGGAACATTTTCTTGAGTTGCGCCATTTTCCGGTTCAAGAGGTAATACTTCATCAAGTTCTACTTTCCTCCCACTTACTTCTTTCGAGAGAAACTCCTTCTCTAGAAAGGATCCATTCTTGGCAACAAAGATCTTGCCTTCGGATTTGAGGTAGAAGGTATACCCAATAGTTTCTTTAGGGTATCCTATGAAGACGCATTTTTCCGACTTGGGTTCGAGCTTTTCAGGTTGAAGTTTCTTGACATAAGCATCGCATCCCCAAACTTTTAGAAACGACAGCTTAGGTTTCTTCCCAAACCATAATTCATACGGTGTCGTCTCAACGGATTTCAACGGAGCCCTATTTAAAGTGAATGCGGCAGTCTCTAAACCATAGCCCCAAAATAATAGTGGTAAATCGGTAAGAGACATCATAGATCGCACCATATCTAATAGAGTGCGATTACGACGTTCGGACACACCATTACGCTGAGGTGTTCCAGGCGGCGTGAGTTGTGAAACTATTCCACATTTTCTTAAGTGTGTGCCAAATTTGTGACTCAAATATTCTCCTCCACGATCTGATCGCGGGAACTTGATTTTCCTGTCACGTTGATTCTCAACCTCATTCTGAAATTCCTTGAACTTTTCAAAGGTCTCAGACTTGTGTTTCATTAAATAGACATACCCATATCTACTCAAGTCATCAGTGAGGGTGAGAACATAACGATAACCACCGCGAGCCTCAACACTCATTGGACCGCATACATCAGTATGTATGATTTCCAATAAGTTGGTTGCTCGCTCCATTGTTCCTGAGAACGGAGTCTTGGTCATTTTACCCATGAGGCATGGTTCGCACGTGTCAAATGATTCGTAATCAAGAGACTCTAAAAGTCCATCTGCATGGAGCTTCTTCATGCGTTTAACACCTATGTGACCAAGGCGGCAGTGCCACAAGTATGTGGGACTATAATTATCAACCTTACATCTTTTGGTACTCACACTATGGATATGTGTAGCATTACGCTCGAGATTCATTAAGAATAAACCATTCACCATCGGAGCATGACCATAAAACATATCTCTCATATAAATATAACAACCATTATTTTCGGATTTAAATGAGTAGCCATCTCGTATTAAACGAGATCCTGATACAATGTTCATGCTCAAACTTGGCACTAAATAACAATTATTGAGGTTCAAAATTAATCCCGTAGGTAAATGTAGAGGTAGCGTGCCGACGGCGATCACATCGACCTTGGAACCATTCCCGACGCGCATCGTCACCTCGTCCTTTGCCAGTCTCCGCTTATTCCGCAGCTCCTGCTTTGAGTTACAAATGTGAGCAACTGCACCGGTATCAAATACCCAGGAGCTACTACGAGTACTGGTAAGGTACACATCAATTACATGTATATCACATATACCTTTCGTTTTGCCAGCCTTCTTGTCCGCTAAGTATTTGGGGCAGTTCCGCTTCCAGTGACCACTTTCCTTGCAATAAAAGCACTCAGTCTCGGGCTTGGGTCCATTCTTTGGCTTCTTCCCGGCAGCTTGCTTGCCGGGCGCGGCAACTCCCTTGCCGTCCTTCTTGAAGTTCTTCTTACCCTTGCCTTTCTTGAACTTAGTGGTTTTATTCACCATCAACACTTGATGTTCCTTTTTGACTTCTACCTCTGCTGATTTCAGCATTGCAAATACTTCAGGAATGGTCTTTTCCATCCCCTGCATATTGAAGTTCGTCACAAAGCTCTTGTAGCTCGGTGGAAGCGACTGAAGGATTCTGTCAATGACCGCGTCATCCGGGAGATTAACTCCCAGTTGAGTCAAGCGGTTATGTAACCCTGGCATAGTGAGTATGTGCTCACTGACAGAACTATTTTCCTCCATCTTACAGCTGAAGAACTTGTCGGAGACTTCATATCTCTCGACCCGGGCATGAGCTTGAAAAACCATTTTCAGCTCTTCGAACATCTCATATGCTCCGTGTCTCTCAAAACGTTTTTGGAGCCCCGGTTCTAAGCTGTAAAGCATGCCGCACTGAACGAGGGAATAATCATCGGTACGTGTCTGCCAAGCGTTCATAACGTCTTGTTCTGCAGGGAGAGCAGGTGCTTCACCTAGCGGTGCTTGTAGGACATAATCTTTCTTGGCAGCTATGAGGATGATCCTCAGGTTCCGGACCCAGTCCGTATAGTTGCTGCCATCGTCTTTCAGCTTGGTTTTCTCTAGGAACGCGTTGAAGTTGAGGACAACGTTGGCCATTTGATCTACAATACATGTTGTAAAGATTTTAGACTAAGTTCATGATAATTAAGTTCATCTAAATCAAATTATTCAATGAACTCCCACTCAGATAGACATCCCTCCAGTCATCTAAGTATAACATGATCCGAGTTAACTAGGCCGTGTCCGATCATCATGTGAGACGGACTAGTCAACATCGGTGAACATCTTCATGTTCATCGTATCTTCTATACGACTCATGCTCGACCTTTCGGTCTTCTGTGTTCTGAGGCCATGTCTGTACATGCTAGGCTCGTCAAGTCAACCTAAGTGTTTGCATGTGTAAATCTGTCTTACACCCGTTGTATGTGAACGTTGGAATCTATCACACTCGATCATCACGTGGTGCTTCGAAACAACGAACTGTCGCAACGGTGCACAGTTAGGGGGAACACTTTCTTGAAATTATTATGAGGGATCATCTTATTTACTACCGTCGTTCTAAGTAAACAAGATGCAAAAACATGATAAACATCACATGCAATCAAATAATAATAGTGACATGATATGGCCAATATCACATAGCTCCTTTGATCTCCATCTTGGGGCTCCATGATCATTTTGTCACCGACATGACACCATGATCTCCATCATCGTGTCTCCATGAAGTTGCTCGCCAACTATTACTTCTACTACTATGGCTAACACGTTTAGCAATAAAGTAAAGTAATTTACATGGCGTTTCTCAATGACACGCAGGTCATACAAAAAATAAAGACAACTCCTATGGCTCCTGCCGGTTGTCATACTCATCGACATGCAAGTCGTGATTCCTATTACAATAGCATGAACATCTCATACATCACATATATATCATTCATCATTCATCACAACTTTGGCCATATCACATCATAAGACACTTGCTGCAAAAACAAGTTAGACGTCCTCTAATTGTTGTTGCAAGTTTTACGTGGCTGCAATAGGGTTCTAGCAAGAACGTTTTCTTACCTACGTGAAAGCCACAACGTGATTTTTCAACTTCTATTTACCCTTCATAAGGACCCTTTTCATCGAATCCGCTCCAACTAAAGTGGGAGAGACAGACACCCGCCAGCCACCTTATGCAACTAGTGCATGTTAGTCGGTGGAACCGGTCTCACGTAAGCGTACGTGTAAGGTTGGTCCGGGCCGCTTCATCCCACGATACTGCTGAAGCAAAATAAGACTAGTAGCGGCAAGAAAGTTGACAACATCTACGCCCACAACAAATTGTGTTCTACTCGTGCAAAGAGAACTACGCATAGACCTAGCTCATGATGCCACTGTTGGGGAACGTTGCAGAAAACAAAAATTTTCCTACGGTTTCACCAAGATCCATCTATGAGTTCATCTAGCAACGAGTGATCGGATTGCATCTACATACCTTTGTAGATCACGCGCGGAAGCGTTCAAAGAACGGGGATGAGGAAGTCGTACTCGACGTGATCCAAATCACCGGAGATCCTAGCGCCGAACGGACGGCACCTCCGCGTTCAACACACGTATGGTCAGCGTGACGTCTCCTCCTTCTTGATCCAGCAAGGGGAAGGAGAGGTTGACGAAGATCCAGCAGCACGACGGCGTGGTGGTGGATGCAGGGGTCACCGCAGCAGGGCTTCGCCGTTCTACTGCGAGAGGGAGAGGTGTAGCAGAGGAGAGGGAGGCACCAAGACTCAAGGGTGCGGCTGCCCCTCACTCCCCCCCTTTATATAGGCCCCCTAGGGGGTGCGCCGGCCCTAGGAGATGGGATCTCCTAGGGGGGGCGGCGGCCAAGGGGTGGAGTGCCCCCCAAGCCAGGTGGGGCGCCCCGCCACCCTAGGGTTCCCAACCCTAGGCGCATGGGGTGGGCCAAGGGGGGCGCACCAGCCCACTATGGGCTGGTTCCCCTCCCCACTTAGCCCATGGGGCCCTTCGGGATGGGTGGCCCCACCCGGTGGACCCCCGGGACCCTTCCGGTGGTCTCGGTACAATACCGGTGACCCCCGAAACTCTCCCGATGGCCGAAACTGCACTTCCTATATATAATTCTTCACCTCCGGACCATTCCGGAACTCCTCGTGACGTCCAGGATCTCATCTGGGACCCCGAACAACTTTCGGGTTACTGCATATTCATATCTCTACAACCCTAGCGTCACCGAACCTTAAGTGTGTAGACCCTACGGGTTCGGGAGACATGTAGACATGACCGAGATGGCTCTCCGGTCAATAACCAACAGCGGGATCTGGATACCCATGTTGGCTCCCACATGCTCCTCGATGATCTCATCGGATGAACCATGATGTCGAGGATTCAAGCAACCCCGTATACAATTCCCTTTGTCAATCGGTACGTTACTTGCCCGAGATTCGATCGTTTCTCATTACCGGCAAGTCACTTTACTCGTACCGTAATGCATGATCCCGTGACCAGACACTTGGTCACTTTGAGCTCATTATGATGATGCATTACCGAGTGGGCCCAGAGATACCTCTCCGTCATACGGAGTGACAAATCCCAGTCTTGATCCGTGTCAACCCAACAGACACTTTCGGAGATACCCGTAGTATACCTTTATAGTCACCCAGTTACGTTGTGACGTTTGGTACACCCAAAGCACTCCTACGGTATCCGGGAGTTTCACGATCTCATGGTCTAAGGAAAAGATACTTGACATTGGAAAAACTCTAGCAAACGAACTATACGATCTTGTGCTATCTTTAGGATTGGGTCTTGTCCATCACATCATTCTCCTAATGATGTGATCTCGTTATCAATGACATCTAATGTCCATAGTCAGGAAACCATGACTATCTGTTGATCAACGAGCTAGTCAACTAGAGGCTTACTAGGGACATGTTGGTGTCTATGTATTCACACATGTATTACGATTTCCGGATAACACAATTATAGCATGAATAAAAGACAATTATCATGAACAAGGAAATATAATAATAATCCTTTTATTATTGCCTCTAGGGCATATTTCCAACATCTCAGTCTAGTGGTAGTTGTATACATCATTTATTCAATCCTAAATTTTTGAATGGGCAACGTGGATTAGATGCGAAAACGGCTAATTCACATGTTTGTCGTCTCCATGTTAAACACTGAAGAAATGTGGGTTCTATCTTTTCATGTCAGCAACGCGAGAATAGCTATATTGCTTCTGTGTTCTTTCTTTTTTTCTCACGCAACAGAAAAAATGAATGTATTTCTTTTGTACTTTATGTTTCTTAATCACCTACTTACTCACCTAGCTTTTCTGGATTCAAGAGTATGACTGTTGGTTGTTGTACACTGAAGGTTGAAACAATTTACTATTTGCCACCGAGGAAGCTGCAGGTCTGATGTAAGCAAGCAAGTTTGTTCTTATCTGTTCCTAAAAAAGAATGTGATGTGACAGAATAAAGTATAGTCAATGCAATGTACTCATATGTACAACTGTATAAATTATTCTGCTTTTACATGATGAGCTATTCTTCTGAGAAACTACACCTATAAGCATACGTCTTTGTATAGTTTTACTCTGGTGTTGACAACAAGCCAGGTAACGGGAACATGTAGCACATTGATTTTATCTGGTGTTGACAACAAGCCCGGTAATTTTAGTACCATTTCTGTAGGAATGAAAAGACAACCATTTCTATTTTTCTGTTTTTATAGCACATAATATTACATTCGTGGATGAACCAATCTAGGAAAATCCGATTGCCTCTTTGGTTCCTTTATACTTTTGCTTAAATTTTCAGTAGTTCAGAAAGCAAGTAGTATGATGGTCAACACTGCCTCTTCGACAGAATGTCAGCATGTAGTGCCTTATACCGGTTTGTTCCTAAATTATAGCATTAGGTGTCATCTCTTACAGGTCTTCACAAACTCTCTCAGAAAGGCAAGGTATAACTTCATTTTTCTTTGGTGTTCGCCAGTGTGCCCATAGCGCAGCACAAATCCAACATGGAGAAGTATGTTTTTCTTCACCTACCTTGTGGGGTAAAAATGTTGGGGATCATAGCAGAAATTTAAAATTTTCTACGCATCACCAAGATCAATCTATGGAGTCATCTAGCAACGAGGGAGAGAGGAGTGCATCTACATACCCTTGTAGATCGCTAAGCGGAAGCGTTCAAGTGAACGGGGTTGATGGAGTCGTACTCGTCGTGATCCAAATCACCGATGATCCTAGCGCTGAACGGACGGCGCCTCCGCGTTCAACACACGTACAGCCCGGTGACGTCTCCTACGCCTTGATCTAGCAAGGGGAGAAGGAGAGGTTGGGGAAGACTCCATCCAGCAGCAGCATGACGGCATGGTGGTGAAGGAGGAGCATGGTAATCCTGTAGGGCTTCGCCAAGCACCGTAGGAGAAGAGGAGGACTTGGGAGAGGGGGAGGGCTGCGCCAGAACTTGGGTGCGGCTTCCCTCCCAACTCCCACATATATATAGGGGCAAGGGAGAGGGGGGCCGGCCTCCTCAGATCCAATCTGAGGAGGGGGCGGCGGCCAGGGGGGTTGCCTTGCCCCCCAAGGAAAGGGGGCGCCCCCCCTTTAGGGTTCCCCCAAACCCTAGGCGCATGGGCCCTAGGGGGGAGGCGCCCATCCCACTAAGGGGCTGGTCCCTCTCCACATACAGCCCATAGGGCCCTCCGGGGCAGGTGGACCCTCCCGGTGGACCCCCGGAACCCCTCCAGTGGTCCCGGTACAATACCGGTAAACCCCCGAATTATTCCGGTGACCGTATGATGACTTCCCATATATAAATCTTTACCTCCGGACCATTCCAGAACTCCTCGTGACGTCCGGGATCTCATCCGGGACTCCGAAAAACATTCAGTAACCACGTATATCTATTCCCTATAACCCTAGCGTCATCGAACCTTAAGTGTGTAGACCCTACGGGCTCGGGAGTCATGCAGACATGGCCGAGACAACTCTCCGATCAATAACCAACAGCGGGATCTAGATACCCATGTTGGCTCCCACATGCTCCATGATGATCTCATCGGATGAACCACGATGTCAAGGATTCAATCAATCCCGTATACAATTCCCTTTGTCTAGCGGTACGATACTTGCCCGAGATTCGATCGTCGGTATCCCGATACCTTGTTCAATCTCGTTACCGGCAAGTCTCTTTTTCCATAACACATCATCCCGTGATCAACTCCTTGATCACATTGTGCACATTATGATGATGTCCTACCGAGTGGGCCCAGAGATACCTCTCCGTTTACACGAAGTGACAAATCCCAGTCTCGATTCGTGCCAACCCAACAGACACTTTCAGAGATACCTGTAGTGTACCTTTATAGTCACCCAGTTACGTTGTGACGTTTGGCACACCCAAAGCACTCCTACGGTATCCAGGAGTTGCAAAATCTCATGGTCTACGGAAATGATACTTGACATTAGAAAAGCTTTAGCATACGAACTACACGATCTTTGTGCTAGGCTTAGGATTGGGTCTTGTCCATCACATCATTCTCCTAATGATGTGATCCCGTTATCAACGACATCCAATATCCATGGTCAGGAAACCGTAACCATCTATTGATTAACGAGCTAGTCAACTAGAGGCTTACTAGGGACATGGTGTTGTCTATGTATCCACACATGTATCTCAGTTTCCTATCAATACAATTCTAGCATGGATAATAAACGATTATCATGAACAATGAAATATAATAATAACTAATTTATTATTGCCTCTAGGGCATATTTCCAACAGTCTCCCACTTGCACTAGAGTCAATAATCTAGTTCACATCGCCATGTGATTAACACTCACAGGTCACATCGCCATGTGACCAACATCTAAGAGTCTACTAGACTCAATGATCTAGTTCACATCACTATGTGATAAACACTCAAAGAGTTCTGGGTTTGATCATGTTATGCTTGTGTGGACAGGTTGTAGTCAACGGGTCTTGCCATATTCAGATCCCTATGTATTTTGCAAAACTTTATATCATAGATGCTGCTACCACGTTCCACTTGGAGCTATTCCAAATTATTGCTCCATTATACATATCCGGTATCTCTACTCAGAGCTATCCAGATAGGTGTTAAGATTGTATCGACATAACTCTTTATGTCGAACTCTTTATCACCTCCATAATCGAGAACCATTTCCTTATTCCTCTAAGGATAATTTTTGACCGCTATCCGGTGATCCACTCCTAGATCACCTTTGTACCCTCTTGCCAGACATGTGGCAAGGCACACATCAGGTGCGGTATTCAGCATGGCATACCGTATAGAGCCTATGACAAGAGCATAGGGGACGACCTTCGTCCTTCCTCTTTCTCCTACCGTGGTCAATCTTTGAGTCTTACTCAACTTCACACCTTACAACCCAGGTAAGAACCCCTTCTTTGACTGATCTATTTTGAACTCCTTCAAAAAAATGTCAAGGTGTGCGTTCTTTGAAAGTATCATCAGGCGTCTTGATCTATCTCTATAGATCTTGATGCCCAATATGTAAGCAGCTTTATCCAGGTCTTCCTTTGAAAATTACTCTTCAAACAACCGTTTATGCTTTCCAGAAATTCTACATTATTTCAGATCAACAATATGTCATCCACATATACTTATCAGAAATATTGTAGTGCTCCCACTCACTTTCTTGTAAATACAAGTTTCTAGCAAACATTGTATAAACCTAAAAGCCTTGATCGCTCCATCAAAGCATATATTCTGACTCCGAGATGCTTGCTCTAGTCCATAGAAGGATCGCTGGAGCTAGCATACCTTTTAGCATCCTTAGGATCGACAAAACCTTTTATTGTATCACATACAACTTTTCTTACGAAAACTGGTAAGAAAACTTTTGACATCCATCTGTAAGATTTCATAATCGAAAAATACAGCTAATGCTAAGATGATTCCGACGGACTTAAGCATCGCTACGGGTGAGAAATTCTCATCGTAGTCAACTCCTTGAACTTGTGAAAAGACTCTTTCCCACAAGTCGAGCTTCATAGACGGTAACATTACCGACCACGTCCGTCTTCTTCTTAAAGATCCATTTATCTCCATGGCTTGCCGATCATCGGGTAAGTCCACCAAAGTCCATACTTTGTTCTGATACATGGATCCTATCTCGGATTTCATGGCTTATAACCATTTGTCGGAATATGGGCCCACCATCGCTTCTCCATAGCTCGTAGGTTCATTGTTGTCCAACAACATGATATCTGAGACAGGATCACCGTACCACTCAGGAGTAGTACATATCCTTGTCGACCTATGAGGTTCGATAGCAGCTTGATCCGAAGCTTCATGATCAGTATCATTAACTTCCTATTCAACAGACGTAGGCTCCACAGAAAACATCTTTCTATGTTGCATCACTCTCTGGTTGAAGTAAAGGTTCGACAACCTCATCAAGTTCTATCTTCCTCCCACTCAATTCTTTCGAGAGAAACTCCTTCTCGAGAAAGGACCCGTTCTTAGCGACAAACAATTTGCCCTCGGATCTGAGATAGAAGGTATACCCAACTGTCACCTGTGGGTATCCTACAAAGATGTGTTTGTCTGCTTTGGGTTCGAGCTTCTCCTTCTAAAGCCTTAAGCATCGCAGCCCCAAACATTAAGAAACGACAACTTTGGTTTCTTGCCAAACCAATGTTCATACGACGTCGTCTTAACGGACTTAGATGGTGTCCTATCTAAAGTGAATGCAGCTGTCTCTAACGCATAACCTCAAAATGAAAATGGTAGATTGGTAAGAGACATCATAGATAGCACCATATCTCATAAGGTTCGATTACGATGTCCGGACACACCATTACTCTGTGGTGTTCCAGGTGGCTTCAACTGTGAAACAATTCCACAATGTCTTAAGTGATTGCTAAACTCATAACTCAGAAAATCCCCTTTTGATCAGATCGTAGGAACATGATCTTTTTGTTATGCTGATTCTTAACTTCACTCTGAAATCGCTTGAACTTTTCAAATGTTTCAGACTTGTGCTTCATTAAGTAAATATACCTATATCTGCTCAAATCATCAGTGAAGATGAGAAAATAGCGATATCCACCGCACGCTTCAATTCTCATTGGATCACACGCATCAGCATGTATGATTTCCAACAAGTCACTTGCCCGTTTCATTGTACCTGAAAACGGGGTCTTAGTCATCCTGCCCATGAGGCATGGCTCGCATGTGTCAAGCGATTCAAAATCAAGTGACTCCAAACATCCATCGACATGGAGTTTCTTCATGCATCTTACGCCAATATGACCTAAGCGGCAGTGCCACAAGAAAGTGGTACTATCATTATTAACTCTACATCTTTTAGCGTGAACATGTGTATTACCACGACCGAGATTCAATGAACCATTCACATAGGGTGCATGAACATGAAAAGTATTATTCATGTAATCAGAATAACCATTATTCCCTAACTTAAATGAATAATCGTATTGCAATGAACATGATCTAATCATATTCATGCTCAACATAGACAGATGGAGCGTGCGATGGTGATCTCATCAACTTTGGAAACACTTCCAACACACATCGTCACCTCGCACTTAGCCAGTCTTCGTTCAGTCCGTAGCTTTTGCTTCAAGTCACCAATAATAGTAACTGAACCGGTATCCAATACCCAGGTGCTACTAGGAGTACTAGTGAGGTACTCATTAATAACACGTATATACTTTGTTGAAGTTGCCAGCCTTCTTATCTACCATGCATTTGGGGTAATTCCGACCGTTCCCCTTACAATAGAAGCACTTAGTCTCGGGTTTGGGTTCAACCTTGGGTTCCTTCACTGGAGCGGCAACTGGTTTGTCATCCATGAAGTTTCCCTTATAGCCCTTGCCCTTCTTAAAACCAGTGGTCTTGTTAAACCATCAACACTTGATGCTCCTTCTTGATTTCTACCTTTTGCGGTCTTAAGCACCGCGAACAGCTCCGGGATCATCTCCATCCCTTGCATGTCATAGTTCATCACGAAGATCTAGTAGCTTAGTGATAGTGGCTAGAGAACTATATCAATCACTATCTTATCTGGAAGTTTAACTCCCACTTGATTCAAGTGATTGTAGCACCCAGAAATTCTGAGCACATGCTCACTAGCTGAGCTATTCTCCTCCATCTTGTTGGCAAAAGAATTTGTCAGAGGTCTCACACCTCTCAACATGGGCATGAGCCTGAAATCCCAATTTCAGCTCTTGGAACATCTCATATGTTCTATGGCGTTCAAAATGTCATTGGAATCCCGATTCTAAGCCGTAAAGTATGGTGCACTAAACTATTAAGTAGTCATCAGTATGTGTCTGTCAGGTGTTCACAACATCCACAGACGACGTTGTAGGGGTTTGCACATCGAGCGGTGCATCAAAGACGTAAGCCTTCTGTGCAGCAGTGAGGACACTCCTCGGACTACGGACCTAGTCCGTATCATTGCTTACAATATCTTTCAACTTAATCTTTCTCTAGGAACGTATTGAAACAGGGAGCTACAACGTCAGCTATTTATCTACAACATATTTGCAAAGACAATTTAGACTATGTTCATGATAATTGAGTTCATCTAATCAAATTATTTAATGAACTCTCACTCAGATAGACATCCCTCTAGTCATCTAAGTGAAACATGATCCGAGTCAACTAGGTCGTGTCCGATCATCACGTGAGACAGACTAGTCAACATCGGTGAACATCTTCATGTTGATCGTATCTTCTATACGACTCACGCTCGACCTTTCGGTCTTCCATGTTCCGAGGCCATGTCTGTACATACTAGGCTCGTCAAGTCAACCTAAGTGTATTGCGTGTGTAAATCTGGCTTACACCCGTTGTATTCGAACGTTAGAATCTATCACACCCGATCATCACGTGGTGCTTCAAAACGACGAACCTTCGCAACGGTGCACAGTTAGGGGGAACACTATCTTGAAATTACTGTGAGGGATCATCTTATTTAAGCTACCGTCGTTCTAAGCAAATAATATGTAAAACATGATAAACATCACATGCAATCAAATAGTGACATGATATGGCCAATATCATTTTGCTCCTTTTGATCTCCATCTTCGGGGCTCCATGATCATCGTTGTCACCGGCATGACACCATGATCTCCATCATTGTGTCTTCTTGAAGTTGTCTCGTCATCTATTACTTCTACTACTATGGCTAACGCTTTAGCAATAAAGTAAAGTAATTACATGATGTTTAAGTTGACACGCAGGTCATAAATAAATTAAGACAACTCCTATGGCTCCTGCCGGTTGTCATACTCATCGACATGCAAGTCGTGATTCCTATTACAAGAACATGATCAATCTCATACATCACATATATTATTCATCACATCCTTTTGGCCATATCACATCACAAGGCATATGCTGCAAAAACAAGTTAGACGCCCTCTAATTGTTGTTGCAAGTTTTTACTGTTAGAAATATGCCCTAGAGGCAATAATAAATTGGTTATTATTATATTTCCTTGTTCATGATAATCGTTTATTATCCATGCTAGAATTGTATTGATAGGAAACTCAGATACATGTGTGGATACATAGACAACACCATGTCCCTAGTAAGCCTCTAGTTGACTGGCTCGTTGATCAATAGATGGTTAAGGTTTCCTGACCATGGACATTGGATGTCGTTGATAATGGGATCACATCATCAGGAGAATGATGTGATGGACAAGGCCCAATCCTAAGCCTAGCACAAGATCGTGTAGTTCGTTTGCTAAAGCTTTTCTAATGTCAAGTATCATTTACTTAGACCATGAGATTGTGCAACTCCCGGATACCGTAGGAGTGCTTTGGGTGTGCCAAACGTCACAACGTAACTGGGTGGCCATAAAGGTACACTACAGGTATCTCCGAAAGTGTCTGTTGGGTTGGCACGAATCGAGACTGGGATTTGTCACTTCGTGTGAACGGAGAGGTATCTCTGGGCCCACTTGGTAGGACATCATCATAATGTGCACAATGTGATCAAGGAGTTTATCACGGGATGATGTGTTACGAAACGAGTAAAGAGACTTGCCGTTAACGAGATTGAACAAGGTATCGGGATACCGACGATCGAATCTCGGGCAAGTATCATACCGATAGACAAAGGGAATTGTATACAGGATTGATTGAATCCTCGACATCGTGGTTCATCCGATGAGATCATCGTGGAACATGTGGGAGCCAACATGGGTATCCAGATCCCGCTGTTGGTTATTGACCGGAGAGGTGTCTCGGTCATGTCTGCATGTTTCCCGAACCCGTAGGGTCTACACACTTAAGGTTCGATGACGCTAGGGTTATAAAGGAAGTTTGTATGTGGTTACCGAATGTTGTTTGGAGTCCCGGATGAGATCCCAGACATCACGAGGAGTTCCAGAATGGTCCGGAGGTAAAGATTTATATATGGGAAGTCCTGTTTTGGTCACCAGAAAAGTTTCGGGGTTTATCGGTAACGTACCGGGACCACCGGGAGGGTCCCGGGGGTCCACCAAGTGGGGCCACAAGCCCCGGAGGGCTGCATGGGCCAAGTGTGGGAGGGGACCAGCCCCAGGTGGGCTGGTGCGCCCCCCCACAAGGGCCCAAGGCGCCTAAGGGGAGGAGGGGGGCAAACCCTAAGGGCAGATGGGCCTTAGGGCCCATGCCTGGTGCGCCTCCCTCTCCCCCTCCACCTGGCCGCCACCCAGATGGGATCTGGGGGCTGCCGCCACCCCTAGGGAGGGAACCCTAGGTGGGGGCGCAGCCCCTCCCCCCCTATATATACTTGAGGTTTGGGGCTGCCCAACACATGTGATTTGCTCTCCCTGTTGGTGCAGCCCTACCCCTCTCCCTCCTCGTCTCTCGTAGTGCTTGGCGAAGCCCTGCTGGAGTCCCGCGCTCCTCCACCACCACCACGCCGTCGTTCTGCTGCTGGATGGAGTCTTCCCCAACCTCTCCTTCTCCCCTTGCTGGAATCAAGGCGTAGGAGACGTCACCGGGTTGTACGTGTGTTGAACACGGAGGTGCCGTCCGTTCAGCACTAGGATCATCGGTGATTTGGATCACGACGAGTACGACTCCATCAACCCCCTTCACTTGAACGCTTCCGCTTAGCGATCTACAAGGGTATGTAGATGCACTCTCCTTCCCCTCGTTGCTGGTTTCTCCATAGATAGATCTTGGTGACACGTAAGAAAATTTTGAATTTCTGCTACGTTACCCAACAGTGGTATCAGAGCTAGGTCTATTGCGTAGATTCTATGCACGAGTAGAACACAAAGTAGTTGTGGGCGTTGATTTTGTTCAATATGCTTACCGTTACTAGTCCAATCTTGTTTCGACGGTATTGTGGGATGAAGCGGCCCGGACCGATCTTACACGTACTCTTACGTGAGACTGGTTCCACCGACTGACATGCACTAGTTGCATAAGGTGGCTAGCGAGTGCCAGTCTCTCCCACTTTAGTCGAAACGGATTCGATGAAAAGGGTCCTGATGAAGGGTAAATAGCAATTGGCATATCACGTTGTGGTTTTGCGTAGGTAAGAAACGTTCTTGCTAGAAACCCATAGCAGCCACGTAAAACATGCAAACAACAATTAGAGGACGTCTAACTTGTTTTTGCGGGGTATGCTATGTGATGTGATATGGCCAAGAAGAATGTGATGAATGATATGTGATGTATGAGATTGATCATGTTCTTGTAATAGGAATCACGACTTGCATGTCGATGAGTATGACAACCGGCAGGAGCCATAGGAGTTGTCTTAATTTATTTATGACCTGCGTGTCATTGAACAACGCCATGTAATTACTTTACTTTATTGCTAACCGGTAGCCATAGTAGTAGAAGTAATAAGTTGGCAAGACAACTTCATGGAGACACGATGATGGAGATCATGATGATGGAGATCATGGTGTCATGCCGGTGACAAGATGATCATGGAGCCCCAAGATGGAGATCAAAGGAGCTATATGATATTGGCCATATCATGTCACTATTATTTGATTGCATGTGATGTTTATCATGTTTATGCATCTTATTTGCTTAGAACAACGGTAGTAAATAAGATGATCCCTCATTCAAATTTCAAGAAAGTGTTCCCCCTAACTGTGCACCGTTGCGAAAGTTCGTCGTTTCGAAGCACCACGTGATGATCGAGTGTGATAGATTCTAACGTTCACATACAACAGGTGTAAGACAGATTTACACACGCGAAACACTTAGGTTGACTTAACGAGCCTAGCATGTACAGACATGGCCTCGGAACACAAGAGACCGAAAGGTCGAGCATGAGTCGTATGGTAGATACGATCAACATGAAGATGTTCACCGATGATGACTAGTCCGTCTCACGTGATGATCGGACACGGCCTAGTTGACTCGGATCATGTAATCACTTAGATGACTAGAGGGATGTCTATCTGAGTGGGAGTTCATAAGATGAACTTAATTATCCTGAACATAGTCAAAAGGTCTTCGCAAATTATGTCGTAGCTCGCGCTTCAGTTCTACTGTTTAGATATGTTCCTAGAGAAAATTTAGTTGAAAGATGATAGTAGCAATTATGCGGACTAGGTCCGTAAACTGAGGATTGTCCTCATTGCTTCATAGAAGGCTTATGTCCTTAATGCACTGCTCAGTGTGCTGAGCCTCGAATGTCGTCTGTGGATGTTGCGAACATCTGACATACATATTTTGATAACTACGTGATAGTTCAGTTAAACGGTTTAGAGTTGAGGTACGAAAGACGTTTTGAAACGTCGCGAAACATATGAGATGTTTCGAGGGCTGAAATTGGGATTTCAGGCTCGTGCCCACGTCAAGAGGTATAAGACCTCCAACGATTTTCTTAGCCTACAAACTAAGGGAGAAAAGCTCAATTGTTGAGCTTGTGCTCAGATTGTCTGAGTACAACAATCATTGGAATCGAGTGGGAGTTGATCTTCCAGATGAGATAGTGATATTTCTCCGAAGTCATTACCACCAAGCTCCTAGAGCTTCGTGATGAACTATAATATATCAGGGACATATATGATGATCCTTGAGATATTCGCGATGTTTGACACCACAAAAGTAGAAATCAAGAAGGAGCATTAATTGTTGATGGTTGGTGAAACCACTAGTTTCAAGAAGGGCAAGGGAAAAAAGGGATGCTTCATGAAACGGCAAATCAGCTGCTACTCTAGTGAAGAAACCCAAGGTTGAACCCAAACCCAAGACTAAGTGCTTCTGTAATAAGGGGAACAGCCACTGGAGCAGAATTACCCTAGATACTTGGTAGATGAGAAGGCTGGCAAAGTCGATAGAAGTATATTGGATATACATTGTGTTAATGTGTACTTTACTAGTACTCCTAGTAGCACCATGGTATTAGATACCGGTTCGGTTGCTAAATGTTAGTAAACTCGAAATAAAAAGCTGCGGAGTAAACAGAGACTAGCTAAAGGTGAGATGACGATATGTGTTGGAAGTATTTCCAAGGTTGATCAAATAGCGTACGCTCCCTCTACCATCAAGATTGGTGTTTGCGTTGAGCATAGACATGATTGGATTATGTCTATCGCAATACGGTTATTCATTTAAGGAGAATAATGGTTACTCTGTTTATTTGAATAATACCTTCAATGGTCTTGCACCTAAAATGAATGGTTTATTGAATCTCGATCGTAGTGATACACATGTTCATGCCAAAAGATATAAGATAGTAATGATAGTACCACCTACTTGTGGCACTGCCACGTAAGTCATATCGGTATAAAACGCATGAAGAAGCTCCATGTTGATGGATCTTTGGGCTCACTCGTTTTGAAAAGTTTGAGACATGCGAACCATGTCTATTGGTGTATATGCATGAAGAAACTCCATGCAAATGGACCGTTTGGACTCACTTGATTTTGAATCACTTGAGACATGCAAATCATACCACATGGGCAAGATGACTGAAAGCCTCGTTTTCAGTAAAATGGAACTAGAAAGCAACTTGTTGGAAGTAATACATTTTGATGTGTGCAGTCCAATGAGTGCTGAGGCGTGTAGTGGATATCGTTATGTTCTTACTTCACAGATGATTTGAGTAAATGTTGAGTACATTTACTTGATGAATCACGAGTCTGAATTATTGAAAGGTTCAAGTAATTTCAGGGTGAAGTTGAAAGATCGTCGTGACAAGAGGATAAAATATCTATGATATGATCATAGAGATGAATATTTGAATTACAAGTTTGGCACAGAATTAAGACATTGTGGAAATTGTTTCACAACTAATACAGCCTGGAACACCATAGTGTGATGGTGTGTCCGAACATCATAACTGCACCCTATTGGATATGATGCATACCATGATGTCTCTTATCGAATTACCACGATAGTTTATGGGTTAGGCATTAGAGACAACCACATTCACTTTAAATAGGGCACCACGTAATTCCGATGAGATGACACCGTATGAACTATGGTTTAGAGAAACCTAAGCTGTCATTTATTAAAAGTTTGGGGCTGCGACGCTTATGTGAAAAAGTTTCAGGCTGATAAGCTCGAACCCAAAGCGGATAAATGCATCTTCATAGGACACCCAAAACAGTTGGGTATACCTCCTGTCTCAGATCCGAAAGCAATAAGGGATTGTTTCTAGAATCGGGTCCTTTCTCGAAAGAATTGAGTGGGAGGATGGTGGAGACTTGATGAGGTTATTGAACCGTCTCTTCAACTAGTGTGTGGCAGGGCACAGGAAGTTGTTCCTGTGGCACCTACACCAATTGAAGTGGAAGCTTATGATAGTGATCATGAAACTTCAGATCAAGTCACTACCAAACCTCGTGGGATGACAAGGATGCGTACTACTTCAGAGTGGTACGTAATCCTATCTTGGAAGTCATGTTGCTAGACAACAATGAACCTACGAGCTATGGAGAAGCGATGGTGGCCCCGGATTCCGATAAATGGCTCGAGGCCATAAAATCCGAGAGAGGATCCATGCATGAAAACAAAGTGTAGAATTTGGCAGAACGGCTCGATGGTCGTAAGGCTGTTGAGTACAGATGGATTTTAAAAGGAAGACGGACAATGATGGTAAGTATCACCATTAAGAAAGCTCGACTTGTCGTTAAGATGTTTTCCGACAAGTTCAAGGAGTTGACTACGATGAGACTTTCTCACTCGTAGCGATGCTAAGAGTCTGTTGGAATTATATTAGCGATTACTGCATTATTTATGAAATCTTGCAGATAGGATGTCAAAAACATTGTTTTCTCAACGATTTTCTTGAGGAAAGGTTGTATGTGATACAATCGGAAGGTTTTGTCAATCCTGAAAAATGCTAATAAGTATGCAAAGCTCCAGCAATCCTTCTAAGGACTGGAGTAAGCATCTCGGAGTTGGAATGTATGCTTTGATGATGATCAAAGATTTTGGGTTTATACATAGCTTATGAGAAACTTGTATTTCCAAAGAAGTGAGTGGGAGCACTATAGAATTTCTGATGAGTATATGTTGTTGACATATTGTTGATCAGAAATGACGTAGAATTTCTGGAAAGCATATAGGGTTATTTGAAAAGTGTTTTTCAATGGAAAGCCTGGATTAAGCTACTTGAACATTGAGCATCAAGATCTATAAGGATAGATCAAAAACGCTTAATGGTACTTTCAAATGAGCACATACCTTGACATGATCTTGAAGTTGTTCAAGATGGATCAGTCAAAGAAGGAGTTCTTGCCTGAGTTGTAAGGTATGAAGTTAAGACTTAAAGCTCGACCACGGCAGAAGAAAGAGGAAGGACGAAGGTCGTCCCCTATGCTTTTGTCATAGGCTCCATACGGTATGCCATGCTGAGTACCACACCTGATGTGTGCCTTGCCACATATTTGGCAAGAGGGTACAAAGGTGATCTAGGAGTAGATCACCAGATAGCGGTCTAAATTATCCTTAGAGGAATAAGGATATGTTTCTCGGTTATGGAGGTGATAAAGAGTTCGACGTAAAGAGTTACGTCGATGCAAGCTTAATACCTATCCGGATAGCTCTGAGTAGAAATACCGGATATGTATAATGGAGCAACAATTTAGAATAGCTCCAAGTAGAACAGTTATTTGAAATGGCTGCAAATGTAGCATAGTAGTTGCATCTACAAGATGACATAGAAATTTGCGAAGTACATACGGATCTGAATGTTGCAGACCCGTTGACTAAAACCTCTCTCACAAGCATAACATGATCAAACCCAGAACTCTTGGGTGTTAGTCACATGGGGATGTGACCTTGAGTGTTAATCACATATCAATGTGAACTGGATTATTGACTCTAGTGCAAGTGGGAGACTGTTGGAAATATGCCCTAGAGGCAATAATAAATTGGTTATTATTATATTTCCTTGTTCATGATAATCGTTTATTATCCATGCTAGAATTGTATTGATAGGAAACTCAGATACATGTGTGGATACATAGACAACACCATGTCCCTAGTAAGCCTCTAGTTGACTGGCTCGTTGATCAATAGATGGTTAAGGTTTCCTGACCATGGACATTGGATGTCGTTGATAACGGGATCACACCATCAGGAGAATGATGTGATGGACAAGACCCAATCCTAAGCCTAGCACAAGATCGTGTAGTTCGTTTGCTAAAGCTTTTCTAATGTCAAGTATCATTTCCTTAGACCATGAGATTGTGCAACTCCCGGATACCGTAGGAGTGCTTTGGGTGTGCCAAACGTCACAACGTAACTGGGTGGCCATAAAGGTACACTACAGGTATCTCCGAAAGTGTCTGTTGGGTTGGCACGAATCGAGACTGGGATTTGTCACTTCGTGTGAACGGAGAGGTATCTCTGGGCCCACTCGGTAGGACATCATCATAATGTGCACAATGTGATCAAGGAGTTGATCATGGGATGATGTGTTATGGAACGAGTAAAGAGACTTGCTGTTAACAAGATTGAACAAGGTATCGGGATACCGACGATCGAATCTCGGGCAAGTATCATACCGATAGACAAAGGGAATTGTATACGGGATTGATTGAATCCTCGACATCGTGGTTCATCCGATGAGATCATCGTGGAACATGTGGGAGCCAACATGGGTATCCAGATCCCGCTGTTGGTTATTGACCGGAGAGGTGTCTCGGTCATGTCTGCATGTTTCCCGAACCCGTAGGGTCTACACACTTAAGGTTCGATGACGCTAGGGTTATAAAGGAAGTTTGTATGTGGTTACCGAATGTTGTTCGGAGTACCGGATGAGATCCCGGACGTCACGAGGAGTTCCGGAATGGTCCGGAGGTAAAGATTTATATATGGGAAGTCCTGTTTTGGTCACCGGAAAAGTTTCGGGGTTTATCGGTAACGTACCGGGACCACCGGGAGGGTCCCCGGGGTCCACCAAGTGGGGCCACAAGCCCCGGAGGGCTGCATGGGCCAAGTGTGGGAGGGGACCAGCCCCAGGTGGGCTGGTGCGCCCCCCCACAAGGGCCCAAGGCGCCTAAGGGGAGGAGGGGGGCAAACCCTAAGGGCAGATGGGCCTCAGGGCCCATGCCTGGTGCGCCTCCCTCTCCCCCTCCACCTGGCCGCCACCCAGATGGGATCTGGGGGCTGCCGCCACCCCTAGGGAGGGAACCCTAGGTGGGGGCGCAGCCCCTCCCCTCCCCCTATATATACTTGGGGTTTGGGGCTGCCCAACACATGTGATTTGCTCTTCCTGTTGGCGCAGCCCTACCCCTCTCCCTCCTCGTCTCTCGTAGTGCTTGGCGAAGCCCTGCTGGAGTCCCGCGCTCCTCCACCACCAGCACGCCGTCGTGCTGCTGCTGGATGGAGTCTTCCCCAACCTCTCCTTCTCCCCTTGCTGGAATCAAGGCGTAGGAGACGTCACCGGGCTGTACGTGTGTTGAACACGGAGGTGCCGTCCGTTCGGCACTAGGATCATCGGTGATTTGGATCACGACGAGTACGACTCCATCAACCCCGTTCACTTGAACGCTTCCGCTTAGCGATCTACAAGGGTATGTAGATGCACTCTCCTTCCCCTCGTTGCTGGTTTCTCCATAGATAGATCTTGGTGACATGTAAGAAAATTTTGAATTTCTGCTACGTTACCCAACATTTACGTGGCTGCTATAGGTTTCTAGCAAGAACGTTTCTTACCTATGCGAAAACCACAACGTGATATGCCAATTTCTATTTACCCTTCATAAGGACCCTTTTCATCGAATCTGATCTGACTAAAGTGGGAGAGACAGACACCCGCTAGCCACCTTATGCATCTAGTGCATGTCAGTCGGTGGAACCAGTCTCACGTAAGAGTACGTGTAAGGTCGGTCTGGGCCGCTTCATCCCACGATGCCGCCGAATCAAGATAAGACTAGTAACGGCAAGTAAATTGACAAAATCGACGCCCACAACTGCTTTGTGTTCTACTCGTGCATAGAAACTACGCATAAACCTGGCTCTGATACCACTGTTGGGGATCGTAGCAGAAATTTAAAATTTTCTACGCATCACCAAGATCAATCTATGGAGTCATCTAGCAACGAGGGAGAGAGGAGTGCATCTACATACCCTTGTAGATCGCTAAGCGGAAGCATTCAAGTGAACGGGGTTGATGGAGTCGTACTCGTCGTGATCCAAATCACAGATGATCCTAGCGCCGAACGGACGGCGCCTCCGCGTTCAACACACATACAACTCGGTGACGTCTCCTACGCCTTGATCCAGCAAGGGGAGAAGGAGAGGTTGGGGAAGACTCCGTCCAGCAGCAGCACGATGGCATGGTGGTGAAGGAGGAGCGTGGTAATCCTGCAGGGCTTCGCCAAGCACCGTAGGAGAAGAGGAGGACTTGGGAGAGGGGGAGGGCTGTGCCAGAACTTGGGTGCGGCTGCCCTCCCAACTCCCACATATATATAGGGGCAAGGGAGAGGGGGGCCGGCCTCCTCAGATCCAATCTGAGGAGGGGGCGGCGGCCAGGGGGGTTGCCTTGCCCCCCAAGGCAAGGGGGCGCCCCCCCTTTAGGGTTCCCCCAAACCCTAGGCGCATGGGCCCTAGGGGGGAGGCGCCCAGCCCACTAAGGGGCTAGTCCCTCTCCACATACAGCCCATAGGGCCCTCCGGGGCAGGTGGACCCTCCCGGTGGACCCCCGGAACCCCTCCAGTGGTCCCGGTACAATACCGGTAAACCCCCGAATTATTCCGGTGACCGTATGATGACTTCCCATATATAAATCTTTACCTCCAGACCATTCCGGAACTCCTCGTGACGTCCGGGATCTCATCCGGGACTCCGAACAACATTCGGTAACCATGTATATCTATTCCCTATAGCCCTAGCGTCATCGAACCTTAAGTGTGTAGACCCTACGGGCTCGGGAGTCATGCAGACATGGCCGAGACAACTCTCCGGTCAATAACCAACAGCGGGATCTGGATACCCATGTTGGCTCCCACATGCTCCACGATGATCTCATCGGATGAACCACGATGTCAAGGATTCAATCAATCCCGTATACAATTCCCTTTGTCTAGCGGTACGATACTTGCCCGAGATTCGATCGTCGGTATCCCGATACCTTGTTCAATCTCGTTACCGGCAAGTCTCTTTACTCGTTCCGTAACACATCATCCCGTGATCAACTCCTTGATCACATTGTGCACATTATGATGATGTCCTACCGAGTGGTGATGAAGACATGTACCTAGGGTAGGGACACGGACCTGACCGAAGAGTCCTACTCTAGGACACCCCTGGGAGAAATCACCTTTCAATCGACTTGAAGGCATCCCACTCGACAGGTTCAAGACACTCGACCAAGAAGCTATCACTCGACCATGAAGCCAACCACTCAACCGCCGGGAGATCTATAGTCACTCCGCAGGCAAACGGTCAGCTGTTAAGTAGTCTTTATGGTCATTATAGCTCTTTATTAAGGGCGTTACCAGTAACGCCCGACCTTAAATGTACCTTAAACCCTGCATTACTGGGGGCAGGAGGGAGCCGGCGAACTCTATATAAGCCACCCCCCTCCTCAGTAAGCAGGGTTCGCACCCCTGTAATCTATACACGCATAATCCAGTCGACCGCCTCCGGGCTCCGAGACGTAGGGCTATTACTTCCTCCGAGAAGGGCCTGAACTCGTAAACCTCGCGTGTAACAACTTCCCAATAGCTAGGATCTGCCTCTCCATACTCACCCCCCTACATCACTGTCAGAGTTAGAACCACGACAGTTGGCGCCCACCGTGGGGCTGGAATCTTAGCGCTTAGTTGGAGAAGTTGTGATTTTTCTCGATCCCTTTGATCATGTTTTCTTGCGGAGTTTTGGTGGAGGACCGCGAGATCCGTCTCGGCGCGCTCACCTTCATCGTCGACGACTCCGCCTGGCTTCAGGAGGCACCGCTCGACATCGACGCGCTCCCCGCCCGCGGTGCGACACATTTCCGCGCATGCGTTCGTGGCATCCTCCTGTGGCAACCATCGACCCAATATGGGTCGGCCCCCGTGTCGTCTCCCCGCCCTGTCTCCCACCAGCGCAAGCGCTCCGGTCGGTCAAGACTTCAGCGGTGGGTGAGGCACGCCGTGGCCCGCCAATCGGCGGCCCCGCAAGTCGCGGCCATCGAGCCCGTCGAATCCCTCTACGGCCTGTTCGACTGGCTCCATGGAGACCGCATCCGAGTGCGACAGCAGCGATCCAGCGGCTGAGGTTCTGGCGGTCGATGGAACACACAGTCCCCCTGGTTTCCCTCGCACTGATGGAGGCGCGGGTGGGGGCGATCCGTCGCATCCCCACGACGAGTATCTCCCCGAACCTCTCACGTCATTGCAGCGAGAGGAGCTTCGCCGTCGGAACATGGACGCGCTCCGCACTCCTATCGTCGGAGAGACCCCTGAGGCCTGGGCCTTGGAGGACGTGCGTTTGGCCAACTTGGCCGAGCGCACTCGACTGGAGAACCTCCAGCGAGCACTCGACGAGCAAGCGCGTCAGTGGGCTCCCGAGTCTAGTCGACGCCAGCTCTTCCCGCCGACGCAGGTATATCGAACCCCAGTTCAGAATCTGGCCGCCGCGGCCCGTATAGCAGAATCGATTCAGCCCTCCCAGTCGGAGGCTGGCAGGGGCTTGTTACAGATCAGAGCATTGCTCCGGGCGGCGGGAGACCAGAATTCCGCTGTCTCACAGTCGCGGAATAGGATCCACAGTCGGTCTGTCACAACAGATACAGTCGAGTCAGCTCACAGCCCGAGATCACCCCCGAGGCGTGAGGGACGTGGTGGCCAGCATGATCAGTACAGGAGGAATGAGCAGTATGATCACCGATTCGACCGTGATGATCGACGTCGAGTGCCAACCCCTCCCCCGAGGAGTGGGTCATATGCGCCTCAACGGCAAGATGACAGACGCCCTCATAGTGTTGGGCAGAGGATTCCAGTCGACCCCAGAGACCCAGGCTTTGATGCGAGATCCATCCTCGTTCAAGGTTTGGTTGACAGGAACAGAGCTCATCGAGAAGGCCACAACAGAGATGCGCCTGCCAGCAGCAGAGTACGTGCTTCAGGGCCAGAGTGTTTCAGTCAAGCCATCAGAGCCGCAGTGATACCTCCCAATTTCAGGTTGGCGACTGGAATCGGCAAGTTCACCGGTGAATCTAAGCCTGACACCTGGCTCGAAGATTACCGAGTGGCTGTACAGATTGGCGGTGGCAATGACGAGGTGGCCATGAAGCATTTGCCTCTCATGTTAGAGGGCTCGGCCAGAGCATGGCTAAATCAGTTGGCACCCGGCAGCATTTACACTTGGGAGGACCTCTCCCGAGTGTTTATCACAACCTTTGAAGGAACATGCAAGCGACCTGCAGGCCTAACCGAGCTGCGGTCTTGCGTGCAGAAGCCGAATGAAACTCTGAGGGAATACATCCAGAGGTGGATCACGCTGCATCACTCGGTTGAGAACGTGCCAGACCATCAAGCAGTTTGTGCCTTCAAGGAAGGTGTTAAATACAGAGAGTTGAATCTGAAGTTCGGTCGAACTGGAGAGATGTCTCTGAATCGGATGATGGAGATTGCCACCAAGTATGCTAACGGAGAAGACGAAGATCGACTCCGGAGTGGCAAGCAGAAAGCAATCGCCCAGGAAACTGGAGGCAATTCCAGTCGGAAGCAGAAGCGGAAGGCCGAGCCAGCCGCTCCTGGAGAGGCCCTGGTCGTAGCCCAGGGAAACTTCAAGGGAAAACCCAAGGGCACCTGGAAGCCCAAAAAAGTCAAGGATCAAGACGGAAATGATGTTTTGGATCTGCCATGTCACATCCACACCAAGAAGGATGAAGAGGGTAATTTTATTTACCCAAAGCATACCACTCGACAGTGCCGGCTCCTGATCCAGCAGTTCCAAGGAAAACAGTCCAAGGATAAGGAAAAAGAGTCGGACAGAGTCGAAGACAAGGAAGACAGTGACGATGGATATCCCCAAGTCAATTCCACCCTGATGATTTTTGCCGATGTCGAAAGCAAAAGTCGACTGAAAGTCATTAACCGAGAGGTGAACATGGTTGCCCCGGCAACACCCAGTTACCTGAAGTGGTCTCAGACTGCCATCACATTCGACCAGTCTGATCACCCGACGCACATTGCCACCCCTAGGAGGCAAGCTTTGGTGGTCGACCCAATTGTTGAAGGCACTCGACTGACTAAAGTCCTGATGGATGGAGGCAGTGGCCTGAACATACTGTATGCTGAAACATTGAAAGGAATGGGCATTCCGATGTCTAGACTCAGCACCAGTAACATGAGTTTCCATGGAGTCATTCCTGGGAAGAAAGCCCAATCACTCGGCCAGATCGCTCTTGATGTGGTTTTCGGTGATTCAAAGAATTACCGCAAGGAAAAGTTGACATTCGAGGTCGTGGACTTCCAAAGTGCTTATCACGCCATTTTGGGTAGGCCAGCTTACGCACGCTTCATGGCCCAGCCATGTTACGTGTACCTCAAACTGAAGATGCCTGGCCCCAAAGGTGTGATCACTGTCACAGGCAATCGGAAGAAGGCGGAAGAGTGCTTTCAGAAGGGCTCAAAGATTGCAGACGCTCAGATGGCAGTGGTCGAGCTGCAAGAGTACCAAAAGACTGCCGACCCAAGCGAGTTGCTACGAGCCAAGAAGCCTGCTTCAGAATCAGCTTTTCAGTCGTCCGGTGAAACAAAAACAGTCGACATTCACCCGACCGACCCCGATGCTGCCCCGACTCACATCTCAACGACGCTTGACTCCAAATAGGAAGAAGTGCTCATCCAGCTCCTCCGTGAGAACTGGGACATCTTCGCATGGAAACCCTCCGACATGCCTGGAGTTCCCAGGGGGCTGGCTGAGCACCGTCTACGGGTCGACCCAAAATTCAAGCCTGTGAAGGAACATCTTCGACGGTTCACCGTCCATAAGAAGCAAGCCATTGGCGAGGAGGTGGCTCGGCTCTTAGCAGCAGAGTTCATCCGAGAAATTTACCACTCCGAGTGGCTCGCCAATGTCGTCATGGTCCCCAAGAAGGACAAGTCACTTCGCATGTGCATTGATTTCAAACATATCAATCGGGCCTGCCCGAAAGATCATTTTCCTCTCCCTCGCATCGACCAAATAGTCGACTCGACTGCGGGATGCGAGAGATTGTCTTTTCTAGATGCTTATTCCGGGTACCATCAGATCCGTCTGTATGGACCCGACGAAATCAAAACAGCTTTCATCACCCCATTCGGATGCTTCTGTTATGTCACTATGTCGTTCGGCCTCAAGAACGCCGGAGCCACGTTCATGAGAATGATTCAGAAGTGTTTACTCACTCAAATCAGTCGGAATGTGGAGGCATACATGGATGATATTGTGGTCAAGTCACGCAAAGGTTCCGACCTGCGAGCTGACCTTGCCGAAACCTTTGCCAACCTCAGGAGGTATGATATCAAGCTCAATCCATCAAAATGCACATTCGGAGTTCCAGGCGGAAAGTTACTCGGTTTTCTCGTTTCCGAACGAGGGATCGAAGCCAATCCTGAGAAAATCGGCACCATACTCCGGATGAAGCGTCCTGTACGCGTGCACGATGTCCAAAAGCTTACAGGCTGCTTGGCCGCTTTAAGTCGATTCATTTCTCGCCTCGGTGAAAAGGCGTTGCCTCTCTACCGACTGATGAAGAAGTCTGACAAGTTCGAGTGGACTCCAGAAGCTGACGCAGCGTTTGCAGAACTCAAAGCTCTGCTCTCCACCCAGCCGGTGCTTGCTGCCCCAATCAGCAAAGAGCCTCTGCTGCTGTACATTGCGGCCACGGGACAAGTTGTCAGTACAGTACTCACGGTCGAGCAGGAAGAAGAAGGAAAGGCCTTCAGAGTTCAGCGCCCAGTCTATTATCTGTCTGAGGTTTTGACCCCTTCAAAACAAAGATACCCTCACTACCAGAAGCTTGTATATGGGATTTACATGACCACGAAGAAGGTTGCACATTACTTCTCTGACCACTCCATTACAGTCGTCAGCGACGCCCCACTGTCAGACATACTGCATAACAGAGATGCAAATGGTCGAGTGGCCAAGTGGGCGATTGAACTCCTTCCCTTAGATATCAGGTTTGAAGCAAAGAAGGCTATTAAGTCCCAAGCAATCGCAGATTTCATCGCCGAGTGGATTGAACAGCAGCTTCCGACTCAAGTTCACTCGGAGCACTGGACCATGTTCTTCGATGGATCTAAGATGCTGAATGGTTCCGGTGCTGGGGTAGTTCTAGTCTCCCCCCGAGGAGAAAAGCTCAGATACGTCCTCCAGATTCACTTTGATTCCTCCAACAATGAAGCAGAGTATGAAGCACTTCTGTATGGGTTGCGCATGGCCATTTCACTCGGCGTCCGTCGCCTCATGGTCTACGGTGACTCAGATTTGGTGGTTAATCAGATAATGAAGGAGTGGGACGTCAGAAGCCCGGCTATGACTGGTTATTGCAACGCAGTGAGAAAGCTAGAAAAGAAATTCGAGGGGTTAGAACTTCATCACATCCCCCGACTCAAAAATCAAGCAGCCGATGATCTGGCAAAGATAGGCTCCAAGAGAGAAGCCATTCCTAGCAATGTATTTTTGGAGCACATCCACTCGCCGTCAGTCTAGGAGGATCCTTTCACAGAAGAAGCCCCACAACCGAAAAGTGCCACAGATCCGACTGAAGTCGAAGTTCCTGCTGTGGTCGACCTGATCATGGAAGTCTTGACCATCACTCCCGACTGGACGATACCATACATCGCATATATCCTAAGGAAAGAGCTCCCAGAGGACGAGGAAGAGGCTCGACAGATCGTCCGCCGATCCAAGGCCTTCACAGTCATAAAGGGGTAGTTGTACAGAGAAAGCGCGACTGGAATCGGTCAGAAGTGCATAACTCCGGAAGAAGGTCAGATGATCCTTGATGAGATCCATTCGGGGACCTGTGGTCACCATGCGTCCTCCCGAACCATTGTGGCCAAAGCATACCGGGCGAGATTTTACTGGCCAAGAGCAAATGAGATGGCAAAGGAGATAGTTGACAAGTGTGAGGGGTGTCAGTTCTACTCCAACATGTCCCACAAGCCCGCATCAGCCCTGAAGACCATTCCACTCGTCTGGCCCTTCGCTGTCTGGGGACTGGACATGGTCGATCCTCTGAGAACAGGCAGGAGTGGTTTCACCCATGTGCTTGTGGCAGTCGACAAGTTTACCAAGTGGATTGAAGCTAAACCCATCAAGAACCTCGATGCTGGCACTGCTATTAGTTTCGTCAGAGGACTAACATTCAGATATGGAGTCCCTCACAGCATCATCACTGACAATGGGTCAAACTTTGATTCAGACCAGTTCAGAGCCTTTTGCGCCTCTCAAGGCACTCGTGTCGACTATGCGTCAGTCGCCCATCCCCAGTCGAATGGACAAGCTGAAAGAGCAAATGGTCTGATCCTCAAAGGACTAAAGCCTCGGCTAATGCGTGATCTCAAGCACGCAGCAGGTGCCTGGGTCGACGAGCTTCCGTCAGTTTTGTGGGGATTAAGGACCACCCCTAACCGGTCGACTGGAAGAACCCCGTTCTTTCTTGTTTATGGAGCCGAAGCCGTTCTGCCAAGTGATCTCCTTCACAACGCTCCCCGAGTCGAGCTTTACACCGAAGATGAAGCAGAACAGGCTCGGCAAGATGCAGTAGACCTCCTGGAAGAAGAAAGAGAGATGGCCATGATCAGATCGACCATTTATCAGCAAGACTTGCGTCGATTCCATGCCCGACATGTGAAGAGTCGAGCCTTCCAAGAAGGAGATTTGGTCCTCCGAGTGGATCAACAGAAACCACACAAGCTTGATCCTACTTGGGAAGGCCCCTTCATCATCACCAGAGTCCTCCACAACGGAGCGTATCACCTCTACAATGTTGATCGCCAGATTGACGAGCCGCGAGCTTGGAATGCGGAACTACTCCGCCCCTTTTATACTTAGGTTCCTTCCCATAAAGATGTAATAAGAGAAACTTCCGCAGTTCATTTTTATCAAAGTCAAGAGTGTTCCAATGATTGCTGTCACTTCTGTTTACATGCGAGAACCCCCAGTGGGTGACTTAGCCACGGACCCGTTTCGCCTAAGTTCAAAAAAAATCCTACCGAGTGGAGAGCAAACCTCCCACTCGGGGGCTTAGCTGCAGTCCAGCACTCGCCTAAGTTCTCCTACGAAGAGACTTAGCTGCGGTCAGCACTCGCCTAAGTTTGAAAAATCCTACCGAGTGGAGAGCAAACCTCCCACTCGGAGGCTTAGCTGCAGTCCAGCACTCGCCTAAGTTCTCCTACGAAGAGACTTAGCTGCGGTCAGCACTCGCCTAAGTTTGAAAAATCCTACCGAGTGGAGAGCAAACCTCCCACTCGGAGGCTTAGCTGCAGTCCAGCACTCGCCTAAGTTCTCCTATGAAGAGACTTAGCTGCGGTCAGCACTCGCCTAAGTTTGAAAAATCCTACCGAGTGGAGAGCAAACCTCCCACTCGGAGGCTTAGCTGCAGTCCAGCACTCGCCTAAGTTCTCCTACGAAGAGACTTAGCTGCGGTCAGCACTCGCCTAAGTTTGAAAAATCCTACCGAGTGGAGAGCAAACCTCCCACTCGGAGGCTTAGCTGCAGTCCAGCACTCGCCTAAGTTCTCCTACGAAGAGACTTAGCTGCGGTCAGCACTCGCCTAAGTTTGAAAAATCCTACAGAGTGGAGAGCAAACCTCCCACTCGGAGGCTTAGCTGCAGTCCAGCACTCGCCTAAGTTCTCTTACGAAGAGACTTAGCTGTGGTCAGCACTCGCCTAAGTTTGAAAAATCCTACCGAGTGGAGAGCAAAACTCTCACTCGGAGGCTTAGCTGCAGTCCAGCACTCGCCTAAGTTCTCCTACGAAGAGACTTAGCTGCGGTCAGCACTCGCCTAAGTTTGAAAATCCTACCGAGTGGAGAGCAAACCTCCCACTCGGAGGCTTAGCTGCAGTCCAGCACTCGCCTAAGTTCTCCTACGAAGAGACTTAGCTGCGGTCAGCACTCGCCTAAGTTTGAAAAATCCTACCGAGTGGAGAGCAAACCTCCCACTCGGAGGCTTAGCTGCAGTCCAGCACTCGCCTAAGTTCTCCTACGAAGAGACTTAGCTGCGGTCAGCACTCGCCTAAGTTTGAAAAATCCTACCGAGTGGAGAGCAAACCTCCCACTCGGAGGCTTAGCTGCAGTCCAGCACTCGCCTAAGTTCTCCTACGAAGAGACTTAGCTGCGGTCAGCACTCGCCTAAGTTTGAAAAATCCTACCGAGTGGAGAGCAAACCTCCCACTCGGGGGCTTAGCTGCAGTCCAGCACTCGCCTAAGTTCTCTTACGAAGAGACTTAGCTGCGGTCAGCACTCGCCTAAGTTTGAAAAATCCTACCGAGTGGAGAGCAAAACTCCCACTCGGAGGCTTAGCTGCAGTCCAGCACTCGCCTAAGTTCTCCTACGAAGAGACTTAGCTGCGGTCAGCACTCGCCTAAGTTTGAAAATCCTACCGAGTGGAGAGCAAAACTCCCACTCGGGGGCTTAGCTGCAGTCCAGCACTCGCCTAAGTTCTCCTACGAAGAGACTTAGCTGCGGTCAGCACTCGCCTAAGTTTGAAAAATCCTACCGAGTGGAGAGCAAACCTCCCACTCGGGGGCTTAGCTGCAGTCCACCGCTCGCCTAAGTTCTCCTACGAAGAGACTTAGCTGCGGTCAGCACTCGCCTAAGTTTGAAAAATCCTACCGAGTGGAGAGCAATCCCCCCACTCGGAGGCTTAGCTGCAGTCCCACACTCGCCTAAGTATGAAACGCTTCTCATTTCCCAAGGACGACGAGAGGCAGGTCGACCGCCACCTTCTCCTTCGGAGCTGCACCACAGACACAAAGTTATTTCGAGTGAAGATCAAATCCCACTCGACGGGTCATCCACAAAGAGATTCAACGACAAATCAAGTTCAAATAAAGCCTAAAATATCCGAGAGACCTCAGATCGAAGTACTCGAGCCCACAGCTCGGCAGAGTTTAACTGTTACACTTCCACTCAGCATTCCGAGGCAAATTTAAGGCAGAGTTTAACGGATTACAAAATACACTCGGCATCCCGAGGCAAGTTTTTTCATTCCTCAGGAGGAGGAGGACTGGCAGGGGCGACGAACTCATCCAAGTCGATCCCATCTGCGATGCGGGTAGCAGCAGCAATAAATGTCTCCATGAAGTCCTGGAAGTTGTGCTTCCTCGTGTTGGCGACTTGGATGGCGGCCAGTTTCTCCTCCCGCACCTCCTTACAATGGACGCGGACCAGGGACAGAGCCACATCAGCGCCATACCGAGCTGAAGACTTCTTCCACTCCTGCACTCGGTCAGAGATTCCATTGAGTCGAGTCATCAGAGACTCGAGATCATTCTGGAGCGTAGATTCCGGCCAAAGTGTCGGGTCGATCCGCGTCATGGCAACCTTCAGTCGAGCCAAGTAATCCACGACGCCGTCAACATGAGACTCCAGATGGAGCACGTTCATTGTGGCCTCGTCCTTCACAAGAGAGTTAACAGGGTCCAAGCTTGGCTCCACTCGACTGGTCTCTTCTTCAAAATTCTGGCAAAGCTCTGCATACAAGATTCAAGGATAAGACAATTTTCACAGAATGAGTCGACTCAAAAACCAATCGGAACTGAATGCGCACCTTCAAGCTTAAGGTACAACTTCTTGGCGAGGCTCCCCAAGTAGCTCTCCAGGTCGTTTCTCCCGTGAGCGAGGCCTTCCAGCTTCTCGCTCAGGGTGAGGTTCTCCTTCTTCCAACGTGAACACTCCCTGTTGGCTTCATTCAGAGCGGTCTTGAGCTTGGTATTCTCTTGTTCTAAGTGATCGACCGAAGCTAGCTTCTGTGCGGCCAGAGCGGTCTTGTCATCAGCCTCCTTACGGGCAGCAGCCAAGTCCTGATCCTTCTTCGCCAGAGCTTCTTTCAGTTTTTCTGCAAAAAATGATGATTGAGTCGGAGAAAGCAAAAAGATACTCAAGCCTAAAAACTAACCAGTCGACAAAGACGTCTTACCTGCGGCGCCGTCTCTGACCGTCTGCAGTTCTGTCCTGGCCAGCTCCAGATCAAGGTTCATTTGAATTTGCTGCTTCTCCAAGTCAGCCAAGCGGGTTCCAAGATCACAAGACTTCTGAAGTCAAAGAGGAGGAGTTACAATTTTAGTAAAAAGGAAAAAGCAACAAAGGCAGTAAATACTAAGACTACGGTCGACTGCCAGCAGTCCACCATAGTCTCGGGGACTACACCCAGTGGGTGCACCCAGCGTGCCCCCACAGGTTCCTATCCCACTCGACCGTTCCCTGAAGTCGAGTCCAAGACAAGCTGCTTCCGAGCAGTTAAGAGACAATAACAGAGTTTCTAAGACTACAGCCGAAGCAAAACATTCGACAGCAGCCTCGGGGGCTACACCCAGTGGGTGCACTCAGCGTGCCCCCACAGTAAAAAAAAGAGAGAAAGACGTTGACTGCCCGCAGTCGACAGGATTCCGTTCCATTCGACATGACCCGATCAGACAGAGCGAAGAAATTCAACTACAACAACTCAATTTAAAGACTACAGTCGACCGCCAGCAGTCCATCGTAGTCTCGGGGACTACACCCAGTGGGTGCACTCAGCGTGCCCCCACTCGTCCAAGAATTGGCAAACACACCCAGTGGGTGTACAAACTTAAAGACCTTCGGAAAAAAGAATCTTCAAAGGACATATCGAAACAGGCCAAGTGTTGAAGTCGACTGACCTGGACATTACTTTGAAGAGCCGAGCTCGCGTCATATGCCGCCTGGCAAGCCTCCCGAGCCACTTTCACCTGTTCCATCATGACTCCAGCCTGGCGTACAGCCTCCTTCGCAGCAGCCGCTTGGTCCTCAGGGACGGGGTACGCAGCAAAAAGCGAAGACGGATCCACAGTCGACGCTGAAGGCCGCACACTCGTCAGAGGAACAGCGAAAGTCACGGAAGCCCGAGTGGGTTCGCCATCGTCCCGAACTGCGGCCTCAGGCGCCGGAGTGGATTGCGGAGTCTTGCCAGCCAACGCCTTCTTCTTCCTCTTCACCCTCAGTGGTCCGTCGTCGTCGTCGTCGTCAGGGAGGTCAATAACATGAGGAGGAGCTGCAAGGAAAACATTCAATCGCAATAAAGTTTCAGTCGACTCAAAATCAGGAACGTCAGTGATCGTACCAGGGTTGGAGGTGACAGCGTCCTCCATCTCGTGATCGTCATTCCTGGCGGAGACCTCAGAAGTTGCACCACTGCAAATCTCGAAAGTTGGTCAATTGGCTCAGTGAATCGACCAAGGATCCGTCCACAGTCGACAAAGGAAAGCAAGTGTTGTTGTTACCCAGAAATGGTGGGAACAGCTATCTTCATCTTGGGCAAGGCCTTGGGCGGCTTGGATGGCGTCGCTCGTGGGTGCTTAGGAGCCTTCCCGGTCGGCGGAGGAGAAGAAGTCCGAGGGCGTTTCGATGACTGCCCAACAGGAGCAGTCGCCTTGTCACGTTCCCGCGCTGGATCGTGGGTGAGCTTGGACCGCCCCTCCGGGCGGGAGGGCTCAGCCTCCTCCTCCTCTTCGCTGGAGAAGATGTCGTCGCCTTCATCTCCCTCACCGTCGGACTCCCACTCGCCCTGGTCGTCCCCGCTCTCGCCTCCGCTCCCCTCACCTTCCTCAGTCGACCCTTGTGCCCCGTTGGGCATCGAGTACATCTCAGTGGTCGCCTGGAAGACAACAAACAGGACGAAAGTCAATCGACTTATCCAAAGAAGACCAATACGGAAGGCCAAATATCCGACACAAAGACATACCTGGTCCACTTCATATGAGTTGTCGAGTGGAATTACCCTTCTGGCTCCTCGGGGGTTGTCTTTGTTCCCCGTGATACTTGACAGCCACCCCTCCAGCATCTCATCGGTGACCTCCTCCGGGTGGATCCGAGTGGTGTCGTCAAGGCCAGAATACAGCCACATCGGGTGGTCTCGCGCCTGGAGCGGTTGAATGCGCCTCTGGAGAAAGACCTCTAACAGGTCCATCCCAGTCACCCCCTCACGGACAAGCTCAACCACTCGACCCGCCAACACCTTGACCTGGGCCCTTTCCTCCAGCGTGACTTTCAGAGAGACAGGCTTCTCGGCTCGGTCGAGGGAAAAAGGAGGAAGACCAGTCGACTGTCCGGGGGTCGCTTGGTCCTGGCAGTAGAACCAGGTCGACTGCCAGCCGCGGACCGACTCCAGGAAGGTGATAGAGGGAAAACAGCTCTTCCCCCTCGTCTGGATCGCCAGGCCCCCGCACAGCTGGATCACTTGCGTCTTTTCATCACTCGACTTGGCCTTTTTAACCGACTGAGAGCGGCAAGTGAAAATATGCTTGAAAAGCCCCCAATGCGGACGGCAACCCAGGAAGGCCTCGCACATGGAAATGAATGCGGCAAGATAGACTATGGAGTTGGGGGTAAAGTGATGGAGCTGCGCTCCGAAGAAATTCAAGAAACTCCGGAAGAAAGGATGGGGCGGCAGAGAAAACCCTCGGTCGATGTGGGTGGCTAGGAGCACGCACTCACCGTCACGGGGTTGAGGTTCGATCTCTCCCTCCGGAAGACGCGCAGCTTCGTGGGGAATGGCTCCCCCCTCGACCATGTCGTCAAGATCCTCTTGCCGGAGCACCGAGGGCATCCAGTCGCCCTGGATCCAACCTTTGGGCAGAGCGGTCCTGGAGGAGGATCCGCCCCGAGCAGATCTCTTCCCTTTCCCCGCCGCCGCTGCCTTCTTCGCGCGCTCCAAAGCGGTGGTCTTGCCCTTCACCATCGTCGCCGGAGAGATCTCGCACGGGCTCGCGGCGTTAGGGTGAGAGCGGAGGTAGCAGAGAGACTGGCAAAGGGAGAGAGGAAGAAGGAAGGAGAAGAGAGCGCACGGCTTGGAAACCCCGAGCCGGCAACTTATAAGGGGCCGCTCCCGAGTGGCTGACCGGTAGGCCCAGGCCATCCAGTCAAATCCCGCAACAGACGCGCGCGCAGTACGTGGCGAAAAAGACGACGCGGAGATCGAGGAACTTCCGCTTTATCGCTTCCGATTACTGCAGCTGCTCCCATCCCGCGCGCTTCCCAAAATCCAAATCCCGCGACATTCGCGGGCCACAGAACAACTTGCTAAAAAACAGAAGACCCCGATCGCGCCGGCACTCGGTATGGCGCAAACAAAGAAATTCACTCGACGGAAGGCCTGGAATGGATCAAGGCGACTGAAAAAGGTTGGCAACGTCATCCGTGACGATTGTCCCGAAACGAGGCGCTCACATAGCCCGAAGAACCAGTCAGAAAGATCTCCAACTCTTTCCCCACTCTAACCTCGATCCATTCGGGGGCTAATGATGAAGACATGTACCTAGGGTAGGGACACGGACCTGACCGAAGAGTCCTACTCTAGGACACCCCTGGGAGAAATCACCTTTCAATCGACTTGAAGGCATCCCACTCGACAGGTTCAAGACACTCGACCAAGAAGCTATCACTCGACCATGAAGCCAACCACTCGACCGCCGGGAGATCTATAGTCACTCCGCAGGCAAACGGTCAGCTGTTAAGTAGTCTTTATGGTCATTATAGCTCTTTATTAAGGGCGTTACCAGTAACGCCCGACCTTAAATGTACCTTAAACCCTGCATTACTGGGGGCAGGAGGGAGCCGGCGAACTCTATATAAGCCACCTCCCTCCTCAGTAAGCAGGGTTCGCACCCCTGTAATCTATACACGCATAATCCAGTTGACCGCCTCCGGGCTCCGAGACGTAGGGCTATTACTTCCTCCGAGAAGGGCCTGAACTCGTAAACCTCGCGTGTAACAACTTCCCAATAGCTAGGATCTGCCTCTCCATACTCACCCCCTACATCACTGTCAGAGTTAGAACCACGACAAGTGGGCCCAGAGATACCTCTCCGTTTACACGGAGTGACAAATCCCAGTCTCGATTCGTGCCAACCCAACAGACACTTTCAGAGATACCTGTAGTGTACCTTTATAGCCACCCAGTTATGTTGTGATGTTTGGCACACCCAAAGCACTCCTACGGTATCCGGGAGTTGCACAATCTCATGGTCTAAGGAAATGATACTTGACATTAGAAAAGCTTTAGCATACGAACTACACGATCTTTGTGCTAGGCTTAGGATTGGGTCTTGTCCATCACATCATTCTCCTAATGATGTGATCCCGTTATCAACGACATCCAATGTCCATGGTCAGGAAACCGTAACCATCTATTGATCAACGAGCTAGTCAACTAGAGGCTTACTAGGGACATGGTGTTGTCTATGTATCCACACATGTATCTGAGTTTCCTATCAATACAATTCTAGCATGGGTAATAAACGATTATCATGAACAATGAAATATAATAATAACTAATTTATTATTGCCTCTAGGGCATATTTCCAACAAAAAATGGGTTGTCTTCCTATCAAATGTTGGTTCTTGCCGTCCTTGGGGTTCTGATTTCAAATATTCCCCCCCTTCCGTTCCAGCTGTTCAAGTGACATATATCACGCTCGTGCGAGGCTACATGGTCACATGATGGAAGCAATTTATAGCCGGTAAAATTTGCTCTTGTTGTTTCAAAATTACACTTATTCATACTGAATATAGAGTGTTGTGATTGTGGTGTTGAATTTGCAAACGTGCAAAAACAAGAACAAGGAGGCCTATGGCTAATGCTTGCACTCACATTTTTCTCACTGGTTTTCACTCCATACTTGGGTATGTTTTGCTTATGGACAGTGGATCGATCCAATTAAAGACTTGATGATAAATTCTACCATTGTTTGCTTGATTAGTATTTTCTTAGTACAGAGCAAAAGAATGTTGTTTTTTGGTCACCTACAATAAAATTTCTTCCTTTAACCTACATATCATTTATTATTCTTCTCTCTGAAACACGAAAAATGCAAAGATTTGCTGAAATTTCAGCTTTGCAAAACCCATGATCCAATCTATTGCTGCCCTTGTCCTTCCAAATAGATAAATACAAGGGATTGAGATGGCTGCTGCAGATGCTTCTTGTCAACATTAGATGATGATTTTGTAAGCGACTATTTTGAAAAATATTTTCTCAGACTACACAGTAGTCTTGTTTTTGAACTGGCTCAGGGGTGTATTTCATATGTGTGCTGGACGCATGAAGTTGCAAGTTTCTTCTTCTTACAAAGGGAAATATCAAGCATTCTTACCAAAGCCTTTGAAAAATAGTCTTGTATGGGACTAAACAAAGATTCATGCTACACCAGTTATTGTGTTCTTTTAGTTGGGTTCATATAGCTTTAAAAAAATTATTTAAATATGTCACACATTTTTTCATGTAAGTATAATTCACAGCACATTATGTAGCCGATGCCACTGATAGATTATTTAGAATGGATATTTTATTTTGAAATGTTGATTTTCAGTTGTTTAGTTTTTTCTTAGAAGACATAAAAGGCATCTAGACTGTAAATTTAGGATCCCATAGTTATTTTTCTATGGAAGAAGATGAGGAAATTCATGCATTATCATTTTGAATTCTATATGTGATTTATCAATTCAAGTCAAATGCAATTAATTATAAACATATGTGAATTTCTCGAGCTTCCAAGTTGTTCCTTTTGATTATTATTAGTTGAAACTTAACACTTGTAATGTTGTCTAGAGCTTCAACATTCTCTCGGGAGAGACACAGGCATTGTTAAATTTTCAACATGAAAGAACTTCATTACACTGTCAAAGTTTACTTTATCAAAATAAGGGTAGTTTAATTTGTCTGAATCCTCTCTTTGCAAGATGAAAGATTTAGCTTCTCTCTATCTTTATGTTTCACTCAAAACGAAAGCTGTGAAAAGACTCCACCAAAATGCATTTTGATTGTCACTTTTAACAAATCAAAATAGCTTGGTGCATACAAATTCAGGAGATCTCCAAGCTCAGAAGCTTGCACCAGCTCGGAAGAACTACAGTAGAAAATTCAGTGCAGCTATAACGTGTTGAGATATTGACACATGAAGGTTACGAAACAATCATCTAGGGTGAAGCGGATCCTTCTGCGGGGGGAGAGCCACAATTGTCGCGTCGGGGCAGCGGCGCCGTTAGCTCGCGTCGGCGACCTGCTCGCCCAACTCCTCTATGGCATCTTTCTGTGACGTTACAAGATGGGGCGACCTAGCTCCATGCAGCATTGGTGCTGGCCGCACCAGCTTCCTGCGGCGGCCCCCTTCGACTGCGTTGTCTCCCTTCAGCAGCTCCTATAGAGTAGAAACGGAAACGGACAGTCCCAAGACATAGCCAACAATTTACCTATAATTTTGAGAGGGGTTATCTACAAAACAAGCTCAAGTGGATGGTCAGAACCACACATGTGATATGCCACCATTCGCTGCCGATCCAATGCTCTACATAGCAAGTTTGCAGATTTTCACTGATTATGGATTTTCTGAATATGTCGCCCAAGAAAAAAATGTGTAGGTATATGATTGGTAATTATAAATGTTCCCCTTTACTTGAATCGGTTAGCTATGTTGTTCCATGAACAATTTGAATTTTAAAGTATTCAAAGTGTTCGAGTAAGTACATATATTAATAATGTTCCCCTCTACTTGAATCGGTTAGCTTCATTGCACGTGCAAGCTTACTAGTAAGAGTAAAAAGTGTTTTATTCCAGAATTATACAGTTACAGTCTTTTTTTATTAAAAAAATTATAGTTACAGTAGAGGCAAGAATTCCTCAATAAATAAGGGTCGTCTGTGTAGCCACGTAGCTGTGCTACGCTCGATACGGTTATATCTCGCCAAACAATCTGCCACTCTATTCTGATTACAATTAAGCTTTTGTCGAATAAACACCCGGATCCCTCTTAGAGACTTTACCTCCAATGCTAGATGACTATACGCAGAGTAAACAAGTGATTCATCTCTGAAAATTGATAGACTCGGGATGAATCGGGCAACACGACAATTGGAAGCTCAGTGTGCTGCATGATCAAGGCCATGCCCTGCATCAAAGCATGTATATCTGCTTCCAGTGCATCATTGCAATGGAACAAGAATCTATAAGCAGCAAAGATGATCGATCCATCATGATGTCATGGTATCATACCAGTCGCTGTCGTATCATCACTTGCCTAAAAAGCCCCATCTAGTGACAGGGCAATGTGGTCCCTAGGAGGCGGAACCGGGGCAGGTTCTAAGATTTCGGGGGCTCGGTGCGAAACTAGCTAGAACCCAGGGCCCCTTAATATAAACATTTAACTCCTCTTGGCAGATTTACCGACCTTATAGCTCCGAAGAAACTCTATAAAAATTTCAAGAGGTATTTCCTTACCGGGTTGGCTACGAAAGAAGTACCTCGCCAATGAATTGCTATAAAAAATTATAGTTTTTCATTATCAAAACTTTTTATTTTCTTCAAACAAAACTAAAAAACTCTATTCATTAGATATCTAGCTAAACTAGTGAGCTCATGAGCCATTATATTAACCTCACTATTACAGTGTTCAAAACTAGCAATAACCTTCAAATTATGAGAGTTAACAACAAGGCGATTACAAGCCGCCTTCTGCACCAAGGATACACCAACAATGAATTTTCCTTTGTCGTCTCTAAGAACCGCTCCACCCGTACCGTTAAGCAATGATAAAAAAAATGCATCAACGTTAAGTTGAGTGTTGAACATATCCTTGGAGGGGGGACTCCAACTTCCTAATAACATAGTTTGTCGTTAGAACACGAATCCCTATAAAAATAGAAATCTAGTTAGCATTTTTAACTTTCTCCTCGTGCACTAGTTTAGGCCTCTCCCGCCATATGTATCAAGTAGTACATGTGATCATTTTGCGGACATTCATAAAAAAAAACAGGTCTCGTCTTGGCCCAGACCGGACTTGCGATGCCGCCGCCCCGCCTCCTCCGCGCCCACCCACACACTGACCGTCTCCTCCCTTGTCAATGCCAGAATCCGTCCAAAAAACACGATATTTATTGTCGCCGCCAACTAGCTCGAGAACCCCGCTGCCGAGCAGGAACAGAACCGCCGGAGCACCGTGAGGCTGCAACCTACCCGCACGCAAGCCCAAGTCGGCCACCAGCGTCGGAATCGACGACAAGTTCTCTATCTTCCCAACTCGTGTCTGCAGCCACCACCGGTCGATCTGCTCTTCCGGCGAGTTACATTGGACCCTCTACGAACATGACTAAACTGAAAAGAAACTGAGATCTCCACTAAGCTCTTGAAGTTGGTTCAGGATGAGGAGAATTGGTGCATTGATATATATACTAGGGGTTGGGGCACCACCTTGTGGCGCCTCCTGAGAGGAAGATGTGCGGTGCTAGGTTGGCAGCCGCCCATTCCAGTTTCTTTTTTCTATCTTTGGTAACACATGGACATGACATTTAGGAAGTTGCACTACAAATATTGAAGGAGCCAAATAAATGACACTCAAATACAAGGAGATTATGGAATCTAAAACACAAAACACTGAAAGGCATGATATAGAATCAGACAGAGGGAGAGAGGCCACACATACTCATGAAGTAATGAATTCAGCATTCAATTGTTACATGAAGTGCTACACCAAAACAATAAGGACACAACTACTGGAAATTTAAGGGCTTCAAGCTGAATATTGTAAAGTCACCAAGAAATGTCACTCAGTTCCATGGAGATCTTTGGCTACCAGTTCTTGACATGATGTATTCTGAGATATGACCTGCAAAGCAACGAGAGGAAGACACTCTTCAGCATGTCTCCTAAGAACAGAGATGGGGATACATGCAGAGAAGAGAGACGGGGAGCTTGTCACCAAGTTTAGTCACCAAATTTGCATTATCCATTTTCTGTTTTAAGAGACAACAGAGCCAATAGTCACATTCCTATGGGCAGAGATCAGGCCATAAGAATTTAAGACAAACAGATAAGCACTAAAGTATATGGGACGTCCTTCAAAATTTGAGTCAACCTTTCATACAAATCCAAGCAAATCTAATAAAGCTCCTTAATCGGAGATGGTGAAAAAATGATGGAAGAGGAGGTGCTGCTACTTACCTCGATGCTGGTGCCATGGATCTAGAGCTCGAGGGAGAGGGGGCGCCGCTGCTTCCCATCTGCCTTGCCTGATCTCGACTGGGAGAGGGGGGCTCCTAATGTTATGCATGTTAGGCTTCTTCAAACTTCCAAATATCCGACACTCAGATTAGGATGGCTGGTTGGGTCCTGATCTTTAGAAATGAGGCTGGTTGTGTCCTGATCTTCAGAAATGACCAGCAGTCCCTGATCTCAGCTTAGCAAGGCAGAAATAGTTACAACATGAATTTAGAAATGACATCTAACATTCATATAAGAGACCTATATCAGTAGCTGCACATACACAATAACAACAAGAATATGTGAATGTCAATGAAAGCACAATCTGAGCATCAAAGATGGCCTGAAGGAGCACAATCGAAATATATGCCAATTGTGCACCTCTTAAGATGCATCCATATGATATTGTTTATTGGGTTTCACCACTTCCTTTATGAGCACATGAATTCACTCTACAAACTTAGTTGCTGTACAACCCGTGCATTCCATAGCCACATCAGTAACCATGCACTTAAATTCGCTACTAAAAATCTCTAAGACATGAGTTAGCTTTTAGCAAGCCTAGGCATGGCGCGACGACTCGATTTGGAGTTTCCTTCAAAGGGAAGGAATCGAGACAAAGACCTTTTTCTATGGAAGCACCTATTCTTCTAACATTGGCAGATGACATATCTCCAGCGAAACTTGAAATCCATGAGGACACAGCCCAGTAAAACTGTAGTAATAAAATATAATCAACAAACTAAATTAGAAACTATCTCAATGAGCTAGAATGGTCCAAATTTCTGTACAAATGAGGCAAACCATTGAATTCATTAAGCACCCTTTTGTAGAGGCATATACTGAGAGGACGATATTTGAGTTTATTGTGCATTAAGGCAACATTAGTACTGTGCCGATAAACTACCAATGTTAACATTGTTACATACCCAGTTATTCTCGTCAATTAGAGAGGTTATTTGTGAGGAAACATTTAATATCACCTATCTTGTCTACAGCCTAGCAAAGAAAAAGATGTAGTTAGTCACTGAAGAAATTGTTCCTTCCATTAAAAACAAAAGTTATTGAGCCAAGATTTATTTGCTAAAATCTTAGGCGTGGGTGGGTGTATTTACAGAAGGCTTATCCTCTGAAGCATAAGTAAATGTATGTTTATTGAAGACTTTAATTCTACAATCACTAAAAGGCAAAATAGAATACAGTGAGAGAAGGGCAAAATATATAAAGAAAATAGCTAGGGGTATTTACCTACTTATGTCTTGATCAAATTCCCTCATGTCGCTACATTATTGATCTTGGTAGCCTGGCAAACCATGGAGGAGGTCCGAGATGGCAGCGTTTCAGTTTTGAGCTACTCATGCTTGCATCTAGCGGACAATATACTTATAATTTTCTGTTTCTAAAGATTAGGTGGAATCTTCTAAGGAGCCTACAATTAGTAAATAGTAGTTGAAACTTTAAGACATTCTTCCATCTTGAAAACTGAAATAGAGCGAGGCCCAAGGACTCACCAGTAGATACACATAGTTCAAATTTTGTGTAAAACACTTGAGGTGATGAATCAAATTAAGCACACTACTAAAGATGAGTACCTCCATTACAGCAGAAGTTTTTTTATTAACTATGATGTATCTGGCACAGAAAGCCGCAAATTAGCAGGGAAGACAAAAATGGAACTGGATTATTAAAACTAATTTGGTTAGTAAAACCAAAGTAAAATTAAACCAGTGTGAGTTTGCATACATATTCTAAATATGCAGAAAAGGTGTTACATACTATCCAAGATTTCACTGTCAAGCTTAATCTTGTAATGGTGGAAATAAAAAGAAAAGCATCAAATGATTAGTACCAGAAGTAAGTACATCTGCAACTATATAAATTATTAATGCAATCAAGCCTAATGTTTGCTATATCTACTTTTATAAAGTTCGGATGCCTGTTCCTTGTATCAAATGATATTTGAACTTTGTATTTGACACTGAGTACATAACACAGATACTACAACAAGCATGTCTATACAGTTCTTCTGAAACCCAAAGCAAAAATCTTGCAGTCTGAATAGTTATGTCTTTAGAGCTAAATGTTCCTACCAAAAAAATACAGAGCATGTTTGCACGAAACAGGGTTCAGTCAGAGTCAGGAGGATATCATGCGTCGAGTACTTCCTATCCGCGGCAGCCGGAGCTATGTGTGCCTGACAAACAAATATGTAAACAGATTTGTTAACTCCAAAATTCCAGAACCTATCATCATGTCAAAAAAATGATAGGAGAAAAAACATTTATATGCTTACAAAGTGCATACAGTCCTCTTAATTTCCAAAAAAAACATGAACACGGTAACAACATTGAGAAGGAAATAAACAGTGCGATCTTTGCATATATAGGCAGAAAGAGAGAGAGAGAGTGACACAGATCAGGAGTTAAAGGGGGAGAAGGATTGACAGGAGCTCACCTTGACATCAGCCATCCCTCGATGACGCTTCACTGCAGATCCATGAGGCTACTGCTCCTTGTCCGTATCGTCGACCTCTCCTCCAAGCCCTGAGGCGTCCCCTGCCTGGGTCTCCAGCCTCACTGCTCCACCCCCACCAGACTGAATGCATGATACATGCATCAAAATGAATAGTATCCCGCCCTCAATTCCTCAATGGCAGTCTAAGATTGGCATCAACGAACGATTTTTTATCCGTACGAAGGTTTGTCGGGGGTGGATCTGTATTTCAATTAGTTTGGTGTGGAACAGTTTAGGTACTGCTCTTCTTTCAGTGTTGTTTTAACAATAAAATGAAAATAACCATATTAAGATTCTATGTGAACCTGTGTAAGCATTGATACGATGAAAAGAAATGTTAACATAGATAACACAAGTTCGACATTTTTTTCCTTTTTGCATAGGCATGTACTACCATTGACAGTAACTATTTATTAAGATTTAACTAAGATAAAATACATCATATCAGGAGGAGCTCAGCCAGCAGAAGGAAGGCTCTATCAGAATATTTATTACCTTAAACATATTTAGGTGAAATATCTTCAAGCGTTCATTCTCGTGAGCTTCAAGCAAGTGTATGTAAAACTCAATTGATCACGGGAGGTGAAACAGTTGACCTCATTGAACCAAAGGCATGAAAATAAATTAGACATTGGTGTAAGGGCACACACGATGAAAGAACCATCGGGCACATCTGCACAATTGTTATACACTTGATCAATTCATTTAGGCTGTGTTTGATAGCAAAGTATCAGAAAAACTAAAGTATCAAAAACTGCAGTAATTTAGTCAGTAGGTACACAATACCATGGTTTTAAGTTAGCAGAGTTTTTTGGAGTATTAAGAATACAAAGCACGTGTTTGGCTACAACACATAAAGTTGTAAAATTTGTTGCCTAGCCATTAGGCAGAAGCATCTAGCTTGTTGTGGTAGCAATGCAAAGACATGCAGCTGGCCGGTTGTCAACTGTTCCCGTTGCGTTAATCTAGCTCGGTAGGTTGGCTAGCCCTTGCCATTCGCGTCCATGCATATGAACTGAAGCAAACAGGTAGCAGCGGCGCAGTGGTCCCCTCCGGTCCCATATGAGGGTGACCTCCGTGGTGCACAGGTAGCAGCGACGCGGTGCTCCCCTCCGGTCGCATATGAGGATGGGTCGCGGCACCATCCGCAGGTACCAGCTGTTAGAATTAATGGGCTAGGCCCATAGCAATTTCTGAAATCTCAAAGCCCATGTGTAAAATGGCAAGTGGTGGTGCTAAGTTTAGTCCCATCTTGGAAGTTGGAGAAGAGTTGGACCTCTTTATATAATGGGTTCTCTCTACCACTCTAAGTGATGTGTGAGAAGAGAAAGAGAAAACCACACGCGCTCGCTCGCCTCGCCTCGCCTGGCCGGGCCGGGCCGGAACTCCATCCCAAACGCCGGCATGCATCGGCGCGTGGGAGAGCAGGTCTCCGGAACCTTTCGTCTTTGCGATCCTGCACCGGGAGAGGATGAATTAGGTTTTTGGGAAGCGCTGTGCGCGACTGCTCAAATTCGTCATCACGGGTCGTCTTCCGTCCAAGTCGGGCGGTGCTATTCATCGCCGTCAACAGCAGATCGTCGCCAACATCGTCATCAACACTGTCGCACCCATAATAGCTAACGATCAGTACGTTCAACATCTTCTGTTCATGTCTGTTTCTACAGCTACTGTTACGTGTTTGCTGCTGTTATGCATGTCTTGCTGTTCTTCTAGTTTGCTAGATTTTTGCATGCTAGTATCTCTTCTAGTCATGAATTATTTACTGGAATTAATCATGAACTTGCCTAATTTTCCAACAATCCAAAAACCTAATTGTAGGCAATTTCCTGAGTTAACTATGGCTGGATTCGCTGATGCACTGAGGCCGGATAAGTTTACCGGTGTGCACTTTAAGAGGTGGCAGGTGAAGACCACGCTCTGGCTTACTGCTCTGAAAGTTTTCCACGCTAGTGTTGGTGCTCCAGAGGGAATGACCGACGAGATCGGAGAAAATTCCAGGAAGCCAATACTATGTTTGTGGGATACATTCTGAGTGTTCTTGCTGACCGTCTGTGTGATGTGTACATGCACATAAACGACGGAAAAATTCTGTGGGATGCACTGAATGCAAAATTCGGTGCAACAGATGCAGGCAGTGAACTGTACATCATGGAGAGTTTTCATGACTACAAGATGGAGAATAACCGTTCTGTGGTTGAACAAGCTCATGAGATACAGTGCATTGTGAAGGAACTTGAACTCCTTAAGTGTGTTCTACCCGACAAATTCGTGGCTGGGTGCATGATTGCAAAGTTGCCTCCTTCATGGAGGAATTTCGCCACAACTCTGAAGCATAAGAGACAGGAGATATCAGTTGAAAATCTGATTGCATCTCTTGATGTTGAAGAAAAAGCTCGGGCTAAAGATACCACTGAAAAAGGAGGTGAGGTTCAGCCTACTGCTAACATGGTGCAGAGGTACCCACAGAACAAGAACAAAGGGAAGAACAAACCTGTTTCCAACAAGCCTACCAAGACTACTACCTTCAAGAAGAAGAAGTTCAACAAGGCTGAGTTAGAGTGCTACGCCTGTGGGAAGCCTGGACACTTTTCCAAGGAATGCCCTGAACGTGCAGACCGCAGAGGGAAAACAAGCTCCAAGACTGTCAACATGGTGACCGCTAGCAATACTGATGGGTATGGTAATTTACCTATTGTGCTTTCAGTATTTCAATCATCTTCGTGGTGGATTGATTCGGGTGCTAACGTTCATGTGTGTGCTGACATCTCCCTGTTTACTTCGTATCAGGTCGCAAGGGATTCTTCCGTCCTAATGGGGAATGGGTCACATGCTTCTGTTCGTGGCATTGGCACGGTGGATCTGAAGTTTACTTCGGGAAAGATCGTGCAACTAAGGAACGTGCAGCATGTCCCTACTATGAACAAGAATCTAGTTAGCGGCTCCCTTCTATGTCGAGATGGATTTAAGGTAGTTTTAGAGTCCAATAAAGTAATCGTGTCAAGATTTGGACAATTTATAGGAAAAGGCTATGAGTGCGGAGGCTTGTTCCGCTTTTCTCTTTCAGATTTTTGCAATAAATCAATAAACCAAATGTGTGCTAGTGTTAATGATGATGCAAGTATTTGGCACTCTCGTTTATGTCATATTAATTTTGGTTTAATGTCTCGGCTATCCAGCATGAGTTTAATTCCGAACTTCACAGTTCCCAAAGGTTCTAAGTGCCATAGTTGTGTGCAATCTAAGCAACCTCGAAAGCCTCATAAGGCTGCCGAGGAGAGAAACTTGGCACCTCTAGAACTCATACATTCTGATCTTTGTGAGATGAATGGTGTGTTGACAAAAGGTGGAAAGAGATATTTCATGACTTTGATTGATGATGCGACTAGATTTTGCTATGTTTATTTGTTGCAAACTAAAGATGAAGCATTAGACTACTTTAAAATCTATAAAGTTGAAGTTGAAAATCAACTAGAGAGAAAGATCAAGCGTCTTAGGTCCGATCGTGGTGGAGAGTATTTTCCAAAAGTTTTTGATGAATTTTGTGAGGAACATGGTATTATTCATGAGAGGACGCCTCCCTATTCACCTCAATCAAATGGAGTGGCCGAGAGAAAAAACCGCACTTTGACTGACTTGGTGAATGCCATGTTAGACACTGCTGGTTTATCTAAGGCATGGTGAGGGGAGGCTCTATTGACTTCATGTCATGTCCTGAATAGAGTTCCCAACAATAATAAAGAGAAAACCCCTTATGAGGAGTGGGTTGGGAGAAAACCATCACTTTCTTATTTGCGCACTTGGGGATGTTTGGCAAAGGTCAATATTCCTATTCCTAAGAAACGCAAACTTGGACCAAAGACAGTGGATTGTGTCTTTCTAGGGTATGCTCAACGGAGCATTGCTTATAGGTTTTTAGTGGTAAAATCTGAAGTACCTGATATGCATGTTGATACTATAATGAAATCTCGTGATGCAACATTTTTTGAGAACATATTTCCTATGAAAGATATGCATAGCATTGCTAGATTTTCTTCTGAGATAATTCCTGAATCTAGTACAACTGATGAATATTTCGAACAATCACATGAGGAAGTCCTTGAGAAGGATAACAATGAAGTTCCTAGAAGGAACAAGAGACAAAGGATTGCAAAATCCTTTGGTGATGATTTCATTGTATACCTTGTGGACAACACACCCAAGACGATTGCAGAAGCATATGCATCTCCGGATGTAGATGATTGGAAAGAAGCTGTTCATAATGAGATGGACTCAATTCTTTCTAATGGAACTTGGGAACTAACTGATAGACCATATGGTTGTAAACCTGTGGGCTGTAAGTGGGTGTTCAAAAAGAAGCTAAAGCCTGATGGTACTATTGATAAATACAAGGCTCGGCTAGTGGCCAAGGGCTACACTCAGAAAGAAGGCGAAGATTACTTTGACACCTATTCACCCGTTGCTAGAATGACCACCATTCGAGTGTTACTTTCCTTGGCTGCCTCTTATGGTCTTATCATTCATCAAATGGATGTAAAGATAGCTTTTCTCAATGGAGAGTTGGAAGAGGAGATCTATATGGACCAGCCTGACGGGTTTGTGGTAAAGGGTGAAGAGAGAAAGGTGTGCAAGTTGTTAAAATCTTTGTATGGTCTGAAACAGGCACCTAAGCAATGGCATGAGAAGTTTGAAAGAACTTTGACTTCTGCAGGATTTGTCATTAACGAGGCTGATAGGTGTGTTTACTATCGCCATGGTGGGGGCAATAGTGTCATATTATGTTTGTATGTGGACGACATACTGATCTTTGGTACAAACATTAATGCAATTAATGAGGTCAAGTCTTTTCTATCAAAAAGTTTTGACATGAAAGATCTGGGAGAAGCCGATGTAATTCTAAACATCAAACTTATTAAGGATGAGAGTGGGATTACATTAACGCAATCTCACTATGTTGAGAAGGTCTTGAACCGATTCGGTTTTATGGATAGCAAGCCTTCTCCAACACCTTATGATCCCAGCGTGACACTCAGAAAGAACAAGAAAGAAACGAGAGATCAATTAAGATACTCTCAAATTGTCGGTTCACTCATGTACTTAGCTAGCGCTACAAGACCAGATATCTCTTTTGCTGTGAGCAAACTGAGTAGGTTCATGTCCAACCCGGGTGATGATCATTGGCATGCACTAGAAAGGGTCTTGCGCTATCTGAGAGGTACTATGAGTTACGGAATTACTTATTCAGGGCATCCTGCTGTGCTAGAAGGATATAGTGATTCAAATTGGATCTCCGATGTTGATGTACTTTACGCAACAAGTGGGTATGTATTTACTCATGGTGGTGGCGCAGTGTCATGGAGGTCTTGCAAGCAAACCATATTGACGAGGTCAACTATGGAAGCAGAATTAACTGCTTTGGACACAGCTACTGTTGAGGCAGAATGGCTGCGTGAGCTCTTGATGGACTTGCCGGATGTTGAAAAACCTGTACCGGCTATTCTTATGAATTGTGATAACCAAACGGTTATCGCTAAAGTGAACAATTCTAAAGATAATGCAAAGTCATCAAGACACGTGAAAAGACGTTTGAAGTCTGTCAGGAAGTTGAGAAACTCCGGAGTAATAACTGTTACGTATATACAAACAGACAAAAACCTGGCAGATCCCTTTACAAAGGGACTATCACGAAATGTGATAGATATTGCATCGAGGGAGATGGGTATGAGACCCATAGATGTTACACCATAGTAGTAACCCAACCTTTGTGATCGGAGATCCCGTGAATTAGGATCTGGGAAGAACAAGCTATTGGTTAACTGAGGAGAGTAATAACTTATGATCGTCTCCAAGTGAAGATGCAAAACTCTCAGAGCTGTAAAGCTCAGATCTGTAAGGCAGGTCGGCAACATGCCTTAATGTGGTTCTATTGGCTATAATTAGCAAAGATGCTATCCTACAGAGCAGTCTTGAAAGAACACACCTATATGAGTTCTGACTGCAAACATCGCAGTCTATAAGATTTGGGTGATCTCTAGTAAACTCACGAAGAGACCAGGGAGTATGACGTATAAGCTCCAAACCGCGGGGTAGCCTACTGGCGGTCAGGTACTGGTTAAGACTTTGAGTGAAACCTGTTCACACAAAACTAGCAATTCAAGGCATAGTCCATTGTCAAGTTGTGAATGGATGTAGCTTAAAGTTCTAGGCAGAAGTTCAACTTAACAGTCTCTGCTGAAACACTGGTATATTAAACAAGTGGTGAGAGAAGGCAAATCTCTAAATGGGTATTTGAGATCTGGTGGGGGATTGTTAGAATTAATGGGCTAGGCCCATAGCAATTTCTGAAATCTCAAAGCCCATGTGTAAAATGGCAAGTGGTGGTGCTAAGTTTAGTCCCACCTTGGAAGTTGGAGAAGAGTTGGACCTCTTTATATAGTGGGTTCTCTCTACCACTCTAAGTGATGTGTGAGAAGAGAAAGGGAAAACCACACGCGCGCGCTCACTCGCCTCGCCTCGCCTGGCCGGGCCGGGCCGGGCCGGGCCGTGCCGAGGCGAGGCGAGGCGAGGCGTACATGCGACATGCGCGTGAATGGTCCGCCGAAATCCGGTCCGTCTCCTTGCAGGAGCGCAGCTTCCTTTTTTGCCGTTTTATTTTTATGTCTTGGCAGACAAGTTTTTGATTTCTTGTCCGGTAAGTATACGAATTAGAAACCGAGTCGGTTTGGGATTGTGGTCGCGACACAATACCGCCTCTGGTCCTAATATATATACAGCTACCGGCTGCGGCCAAAGATACACCGAAAAAAACCTAGGGTTTTGCCTCATCTCACAACTTGCGCCGCCATCGTAGTCTACTCCATCCCAAACGCCGGCGTGCATCGGCGCGTGGGAGAGCAGGTCTCCGGAACCTTTCGTCTTTGCGATCCTGCACCGGGAGAGGACGAATTAGGTTTTTGGGAAGCGCTGTGCGCGACTGCTCAAATTCGTCATCACGGGTCGTCTTCCGTCCAAGTCGGGCGGTGCTACTCATCGTCGTATTCATCGCCGTCAACAGCAGATCGTCGCCAATATCGTCATCAACACTGTCGCACCCATAATAGCTAACGATCAGTATGTCCAACATCCTCTGTTCATGTCTGTTTCTACAGCTACTGTTACGTGTTTGCTGCTGTTATGCATGTCTTGTTGTTCTTCTAGTTTGCTAGATTTTTGCATGCTAATATCTCTTCTAGTCATGAATTATTTACTGAAATTAATCATGAACTTGCCTAATTTTCCAACACCAGCGGCTAGATGGAGCGATTTATTAGCACATCAAGGAAGAAGATAATGACGATAGTACCTTCTTTTCAGCTGCTCTGCTTTTTAAAAAGAGGTTTGGAGTTCTTTTTTTTATACAGAGAAAAAACCACAGTTTATCCAATACTGCAGTTTTAAAACCATTGTTGTTAATGGCAGCCAAACACCTCGTTGTAATTAAAACCATGGTAATCCAAAAAACTGCAGTATTCTTAGAATACTTCAAAAATACCAAGCTAGAATTTATCAAACATAAGTAAATGCTACTTACAACTCGGTAGAACAGGATCTTGGCCAGAGGCATTAAACTTCACAAGCCCTTAGACTGATAAAAGTAAAATTCTCGTCGATAGCAGTGTGATTGTACTTGTTTAAGCGCTTGTTCTGAAGAACTTCCTCCCAGACACATGTGCAATCGTAGTGCGCTGAAATGGCATACTCTGCTTTCTTTCTCCATAAGAAATACTTAATGATAAGCGTTGAATCAACATTAAAACGCAATTTGCTATCCAACCAGATGGAGTACCTAACAGGTAAAATGTGTTATGTTAGCCATGGAACCCAGTCATCTCCACAACAGACAACTTCTACAGTGGGATAGGAGCCTGCATATGAGGCATATCAACAAACCTATCAGCCTTGCAAGCAATTTGTCAGCAAAATCCAACTCTATGCCAAACATAGCAACTAATCATATGCACAACAACTGCGAATCTAGCACATACAGCACCAAAGGACATTGAAATTCGCTCCTGAATTCCAATAAACCAATACAGTCGTGCTTTTTAATTATATCCTTATTTTTTCATAAATTATATGCCTAAAGTTGTTAACTAAGAGCACACTATGAGAACATCTTTGAATTTAAGTTCCAATGCAATGAATTGAAACTAAGTAGTACTGATCCTTAATTGCCAAAAAACGCAGGAAGATGAGCGTCTCATGAAGGATATGGGAATGGATGCATACAGGCTCTCCATCTCATGGACAAGAATTCTTCCAGGTTGATATATTCAGGCTGGATAAAGGTATGTGAAGTACAGCATATAACACTCACAGGGTTAAGTGACTGTGCTCTGCCAAGGCCCACATACACTGAATAATCCCCCAGCCTACAAATCCCAAAAGGCATTGCTATCAGACTATCACCAATATGAGCGAATATTTGGGTGCTGCCGAGACCTGCACCACGACCCAAATTCAGACAATGGATCGCCATCATACAGCGACACAGCCAAATGGCGTAGCACACAGATGAACGCCACCATAACATCATATTAGGAAAACAAATGAGCATATGTCAACTATCGCCGAACTTAATCGACCCTCCCAGTCCTTTTTTATTTACTTGCCGACATGTTTAGTCTACTTGTTGAAAAAAATGCACCTTAAGCCTGATTAGCATTTTTATTAGGTTTTGCTGGAGCCACTTGCGTGACAATGAGTCATGTGCATTAGATGATATCACGTAATGTAGATGATTGATCATACGAAAGAGAATTTGTGATGCACTTCCACCATTCCTTGGCTTATAACCACCACGCATGAGTCCAAAGAAAAAGAAGAGCGCCAAATCACCTTAATAAAATTTGACGTATGCATACAATGGATGTATTGATAAAGGTAGGTTACAATCTATCACACAGAAAGAACTATGGAGAATCTATGATAGAGCACGTGTTCAGCAGAACGGACATGGATAGCTTGATGGACCAGGACATTAACAAGCAACAGCTAATTGGTCTGCTAAGTAAATGGGTGTACACTGTGAAATGTCCATAAATACATATTATAAAACAAACATCTATGTTCTTCTGGGCAAAACTAATAAGTATACAAATCAGTGAATGTACGTATGTTCCATTAGATTGAAGGTCAGTTTGGGTTTTGAATGCAAGTGCTGATAGGAGATAATTACCGGTATCCCAACAGCCCATTGCTTCCTTTGGCATCATCGCCAAATCCCGCAAGGAGGTAGGCACTAAGAAACCAACCTGCAGAAGACCCGAATAAGTTAGTAACCCCTTCATCCAACAGAAGAACAGCAGAGGAAAAAAGAAGAGGCGGACAGGTTTTTCTGACCAGCAATGAACGGTCGGCCATCTTGAACATCTCGGTATCAAGCACGGGTAGGCCATGGCTCAACCTCCCAATCGCGGAGAGGATCAGGGGGTAAAGCAGATCCCCTCTGGCCAGTTTTTATCAGTAACAGAGGTAGACGGCTCCTGCGAAGAAACAAAAATATATATAATGAATAGAGAGCGCAAGCGGCTACAGAAAACTACAACGAAAAGCAGTTAACACAAAATCCAATCCTAGAGTGTGGGGACCCCGACTCATAAGTCGTGATCACCGAATGCACGTGTACAGTGATCCCAGAGATCAATGCTCACTGAACACACAGAAGCTGAATAACAAGAGTCTTACATCCATACATACCGCATTACACAAGTAGGACCATTATGGTCAAGTCTTGAGTATAACATCGCAGCGGAAATCTTCGTCGATAACTTGGACCCATGCCATCTGCCTTAACCCTACAGGCATTCTGACTGGGAAGCGTCCTAGCTCGCATGTTCGTCACCGAGGTACTCTTCTTCATATTATGTTATTTCATGCCTGGCCAATAAAATAACCAGTGGCAAGCCAATGAGTACTTTGAATGTACTCGCAAGCAACCCAAGGGTGATAACAGAATAATTATGCAAGGCACTACTGCTAATTTGGCATTTTTGCGGAAAGCTAGTTTTTCTCATGCAAATATGATCAACATTTATCAAGGATATGAATGCGTCTGCAACAAGTATCAGGAGGTTACAGACATCAACATCGGGATAGAGTTGTGAACAACTCATACTCAAGCTCATCGTGACTTCCTCACGAATCACGTCAACAGATTTACCAAACCGTGTTGTTTGTCAGAAACATATGGACGTAGTCTAAGCAGCAGCACCCAACTGTCCTTGACCGTGGACACGGCTATTCGAATAGTTTTACACTCTGCAGAGGTTGCACACTTTACCCACAAGATCCGGGGAACTTCCGTGTCATCCACGACCCGCGATACCTCAAGTACCCGGGGTAAGCACCCGATCACTATCTTTCCCTAGACAACACTAACAAGGAGTCCACTCGTTGTTCCGTATCCTCACGATGTACATCATACGAGACTCACTCGAGATCGTAACATCCGAGAGGGGACACAACGGTGTATCCGGTGCCCTATGAAAACAGTCATGGCCGCCCTACCTGGCACGACCCCGTCCCGAGAGAGCGCACCAACAACTCTCCCGTCACTAGTAATGTGGGCTCCAAGCTAGTATCGGCCTAGGTAATCAATAATGCCCTTTCCCATATAAGGATAGAGTGGTTGCGCATGTAAGGTTGGGACAGTCGACAAATCTTAAATCTAATCCGTCTCTATAAACAACACTTTTATCGAGCCTCGGTACACTACTTCTCCACCAAGTAGTGACCTAGTTCATCATCATCTCCCAGGGGCATTAGTGGCACCCACTGGGCTTTTTGCAAGTATGTCAAACCACACTTGTTGCTTTCCATGCATAACCCTGATCTACTTTGCGTAGCAACTACTTAGCATCCTATCTACTTCCACCGGCATAACCCTCATAGAAAGGTAGGGTCATGCATCATGCAAGTGTCAACGAGAAAGGCAACGGAGGCACCACCTCAAGTGGCCACCGTTTTATCATGACTTCGATGCAAGCAATAAAAGTGCTATATGACATGCATAAAAAGGGGTTTCATAGACATGATCAAAGGGCTTCTTGCCTTGGTCTTCAAAGTCTTCAAGGTCTTCAAATATCTCTGGTCCATCTCCGAGCATTTCGTCTACTTCGTCAACTATCGTCGAAAACAACCATAATAAGCAACGCAACAAGGCAAGAATAAATGTGCTCTAAAAATATGAAGTTGACTTTTATTGGATACCTCTGGTCATATGAGGAATGACCAAAGTGATTTCATTGGAAGTGGATCAATGGATATTTCTAAACATTTCGATATGATGGAATCAAGGGGTTTATGGAATTGCAAGAAGTGTACAGAAACATATTTTTGAAAAATGAGCAAAGGCACCCATTTAACAGAGGATGATTTTAGAAGCATCTAGGAATTGGTCTCACTGGATTTGGAGTTGAAATGATTTTCCTATGAATTTGCAAAGTTGGCTATATATGAAGAAATAGACCGTTATTTGAGGTGATACAGAAAGTATTAGTAAAAATGTTCAAAAACTAAGTTTTGAACTTATAGACACCTAGGATTTTGAATCATGGAATTTGGATCAAAAATGGGCTCTCTGTGATTTTCTAAAGTTCAGCACAGAAATAAGAAAATAGGATTTATTTAATATGTGTGAAGGGAAATGTGCTAGAAAAATGTGCAAAAAGCACCATGTGATAGGGCATGATTTTAGGAACTACTAGAAATTTGAATCATCAAATTTAGAGTTAATTTGAATTGTTTATGGATTTTTGAAGCTGACTGGAAAAAGAAAAAGGAAATAAGGTTTTAACCTTATCCTGCACACGGGGCAGCAGATAGGCCGTGGGCCGGCCCAGCCGAATAGCCGCACGGGGTGACCGAGGCGACGTCGAAGGCGCCCACGCGAAGTGCGCCTTCACCGTGGGTACGCAAGAGGGGGCGAACCCGCCTCCACTTGCCAGCGTGGCCCGGTGGCTGGGCCACTGACGAGCGGGGCCTGCCTGCAGGGCCTTCGTCTTCCTCTTCCTCCCGCGCACTTGGCTGGCCGAGGGAGCAGAGAGCCCCGACGGCGACTGCCGGCGCTACGGAGCACCTCCGGCGATGCCCTGGCTATGGATGAGCTCGGCTTCGAGCGCCGCATCCATTCGTGTATGCCATGGCTGCTGGGGATGGTCGAGGCGACGGCGGCTTGGATGCCGGCGGACGGTGGCGTCGGGCGAGATTGGGCACGGCGCTACGGTGCGTCCTCGGACGAGGGAAAGAGCGTGGGAGCTCCGCCTTGCTCAGAGGAGCCTGCTGGTGGAGAGAGGAGAGGGAGAAGAGCTCGGGCTTGGCTGAATTTAGGTGGAGGCCGGCGGCTCGGCTCCGGCCTTGGAGGTGGATGGAGGGCTCGGGGAGAGGTTTGGCTTCGTCCCGTGGGTCTCTAGGAGGGAGAGAGGGTGAGTGGTGAGGAGAAGAGGGCTCGGGGAGGCCTTTAAATAGGCGGGCGACGGTCCACCGAGGACTCGTGCGCCGACGAGCTCGTTGCCGTCACCACGGGTCACAGGAGCACGTCGCGGTGTGTCTGGGGCGTTCCTGGATTCGGTCCAGAGCTAGGGGAGAGAAGAGAGAGAGCAGGGGGGCCAGGGGCACCGCACGTGTGAGCTTGCTCACTGGTGTACTCGGGCGGCCGGCGCGCGTGCGAGCAGGGGCAGGAGGAGGGAGAAGGAGGAGGGGGACAGGGGCGTAGCGTGCTGCGGACGTCGAGGCGCGTCGGCAGGCGTGCGGGGGAGGGCCGAGGTGGTCGGAGGCATCGGGCAGAGGGCAGCTACAGTGCAAGGGCGCACTGTAGCGTGCTCCAGAGCATGCATATGGCCGGCATGGCCATTTTAAAAGGTCAGGGGCATGTCCACTTGTGTCCTGGAGCTTCCTTGGATGCTCTAGAGTGGTCAGGAGCTAGGTGGGGGGCTGCATATAGAAATGAGAGAGAGAGGAGGAGTTGCCATGGGTAAACAGAGAGAGAAAGAGATGGGTTTCACCCCAAAAATAATTGAGCTGAGGCTAGGGAAGAGTTACTGGAGATAGGAGAAGACTAGGAGGAGATGTGGTAAAAAGTTGAGCTCAAGGAGATTAGTGGAAGAGGTCAAAATGATGATTTTGGGAAAATGGCAAAAGGTGTTTGTTGTTGGTTTGGGCAAGAAAATTAATTCCACTTGCCATGAGAATTAACAGGATGGAATGGCACATAGAAGTAGGATGTTCCACCAAGTTTGAGCTCATTTGGGCAAAGTAGCCAATGTAACTTTGGTAAACCCTAGAAATCAACAGAAATGGCTTTACCAAGATTTAGTCATGCAAATCTATTCTCCTTGATGCACCACTTGGTGCAGTGTCATCATTTGAGGATTTGAACATGTCCACAAAAATTCAGATCAAAAGGACACACTTGGCAATGTATAGTTGTTCAAATTTGATTCTGGTCAAAGAGGGTTTTGGGGTACTTTGATCAAGATAACATTCTCTCCAACTTGTTCCATTTGGTATAGATGCATTATTACACCATTTGAGCATGTGCACCAAGTTTGAGAGCATTTGGACATGTTTGACAGTGCAAAGTTGTTCAAACTTGAAAAAGGACAGAAGTGGTTTTGAGAGGGTTTCATGGGGTTATACTGTTCTCCATGACATGAGACTTGTCAAGAGCATCAAACATGTCATATGTGACATGCTAGAATTTTCTTGGAAATTTTGGGGAATATTTCCTTTGTAAATATTTCAAAAGCTTGAAATATCCAGAAAGGGTTTTTCAGGGATTTGACCAATATTTTGAACATGACCATGTGTTGAAACTCTTATATATGGGAAACATATGCCCCCTGAGTTTCCCTGATTTTTCTCAAATATTTTTGAAACAATAAAATAATTTTTCCCTATTAAAGACCATTTCTGGCCTTAAGAAAAAGCTTTTAAATAAAATAGGAAAATAACTTCTAAAATTATATTTTTGTGGTTTTGGGGTATCCTGTATCTAATAGGAGTCAAATATATTTTTGGAAAGATTTTTACTACCCTGAATTAAGTACTTGCAGTACAAATCTTAATTCAGGGGTTTTTGGAAAACTAATTTTTGAAAATACTTTTTGGCCAAATTATTTTTGTAAGAAAATACTATATTTCTCTATACACATGGCATGATCATTGGTTCAAGAGTTTGGATCAAGGAGATGAAGTATAGGAGTTGGAGGATTTATTTGATTTCTAGAGCACTTGCAAACAACAGACAAAATCCAAACAAGGCAAGGTCCAAAACACTCAAAAGTTTTTGTCAAACCACATTTTATCATGATTTATTAGCTTAAGTGTTGTGGCATGAAAATCAGGGTGTGACAGACCTACCCCCCTTACAAGAATCTCGTCCCCGAGATTCCCAGACTAGGCGCGGAAAGGAATACGGAAACTTGGATTTGGGGTAGTCTTCACGTCCTCATACTGCTTGTGCTTCCGTTTGGTGCTCCATTGAACCTTGAAGTACTCGATGGCATGGCTTCGTGTTTGTCGTCCTGCTTGATCCAAATTGCAATTGGGATCTCTCGCGTAGGTCATATTGGGCTGGAGGTCGATGGCTCGTGGTCGATGTCCTTGTAGAGACCGGGCTAGTTAGGAAGCTGGAAACATTTCCGGAGTTGTGTCATGTGGAAATATTATGCACAGTGGGTAACTCAAGTGGTAACTCTAGCTGGTAGCCGTCTACTTTTCGTCTCGCAGTGATCTCGAAGAGGGCCGATGAATCTTGGTGTGGGTTTCCTTGTCATGGAAATGCTTGGTTCCTTTGAGAGAAGTGGCTTGCAGATACACCTGGTCTTCAACGCGGACGTTTATTTCTTGGCGATGGTGGTTGGTATAGTTCTTCCTCCTTGGCATGGCGGTCTTCAAATGTTTCTTCACCAGCTCAGTGATTCTTCTTCCGTCTTCGGGTAGACAAGTATGTTACCAAAATAAGGATGACAACTATCTTGTCTAAGCACTCCATGAAAACTTTGTTCACGGGGTACATAAAGTAGGCTGGGGGTATTGGTGGTGGTCACGGTTGAGTATGGTCCGAGGTGTTCTCGATTTAGAGTCAAGACCTATGGTAATGACCCGACCATGTTGTGGCTTAGTAGGGCTTAAGGGTTTCAAGGATTCTATTATGCGAGTGAACATTTTATTATCTTATCCTTACGCACGGTTTCTGAGATGCCAATAGTCTATCTAGTCCTTCCAACAAATAACCTTATACCATCGAAAGCATCATCTCGTATAGGCCAAATCCAATCATCACTCATGATTTACCAAAGTCTCAGATAATTCCTCAGGGTCACTAATACAAACTCATGAAGTCATTTGTCCTCTATTCCTATATCCTCAAATTGGTCTTCCTTATGGCATCGTCAGTTCTTGTGCTATATTAGGGTGACAATGTGCTTGCTCACTACGTCCACTAGTTCCATAATGAACCCAGTGATAAGCAAGGTTACGGAGGCTTAACAGGTCCTCTTGCAATTCTGTGGGTTAAGCACATGGTTAAGGACTCGAGCTGGGGTATCTTGTGAAGTCTCGAAGGGTCTAAGAATGGGTTTCTAGTCTGGAGGGTTAAATATAACTCTACAGGGTTTCACTTGGTCGAGGAGACGGTAGCAAAAGTCTTCATTGCCAGTTGGTTGCCGAGGTAGAATCCTTGGTGCATCTTGTCTTGCTGATCTTCAGTTGATGAAAGAGATGCGGGGGAAAAGTAGCATAGAGGAGGGGAATGCCTAAAGGGGGTTCTATAGTGCAGGTGCAAACAAACAAGTGCCAAAAAGGGCCAATAAAAGGAAAACAAGGAAGGTGATATAGTCGCGTACTTGTTGCCTAGGGCAAAAGTGCGACTTATATCAAAACACAATCAAATAAAAACAAGCAACACACAGTCATGGTTCTATTCGAACCATCATACAGACTCGACTGCGCATAGGGGGTACACGACTCATCCTACCCTAGGGGTTCTCGGACTCAGTAATCGTGCCTTGAGCCTCGTGCAGTCTTCTGGGTTTTCCTCAGGTGTTGCTACGTCTCTTGTAGTTGTTCGATGAAACGATCCAGGTTGAGCCTGAAGATTCTTCAACAACTTCTTGCCTGTTGAAGTGACGGGGTGAAGGTGGCTCCTCGTAGCAGGCATTGACTCGGTCTTCTGTTGTCTTCTTATTCATGACGATCCCGTTTTGTTTTCTAGGGCGTCGATGGTACCAGGTAGGTAATCCTTTATGCAATGACATTAACAAGGCATAGTAGAGATCCAACATGTCGGTTACGTTGATGACAACATCGACACCAAGAGCGGGGGATGAAGAGAACCGTTTTCCTGCTCACTATAGTGAGGCGGACCAAATGGCGAGGTTCTCATCCACCGGTGGTTGCTGATACAACATCGGTAAGCACATGGTTGCTCTATTACCGATGCATATCATGATCTTGCATATTCTATGTCCTGATCATCGTAGGCTAAGGTTGCATCATCTTGGGGCAGTGTCAAGGGTGTCACCATCTCCTGGGTCTTCAGGTCCTCATTCCTCGAGGATGTATCTTCTGTTAGTATCGTCTTGTTGTGATGTCGCCAATCTTCTGTTCAGGAGATGTGGGTGAATGTTTGGCAAGGCATCTTCCTTCTAGATTATCCACGAGGATTACAAGGAATCCAGTGGTTAGAGGCATAAGGGTTCTAGCGACCAAAGGTTTTGAAGGGGAAGAGATCAATAAGGAAAGTATACCTTAGTTTTCAAAAAACTGAGAAGGGAAGAGAAGTATAGATAGTTTTGGAAACTGGTAGTAGTTTTCGAAATAGTTTTACCCTAACTAACAACCATGCTAACTAAGGCTTCCTACAGTCAGGATGGCTCTGATACCAGCTCTGTGGGGACCCCGACTCATAAGTCGTGATCACCGAATGCATGTGTACAGTGATCCCAGAGATCAATGCTCACTGAACACACAGAATCTGAATAACAAGAGTCTTACATCCATACATACCGCATTACACAAGTAGGACCATTATGGTCAAGTCTTGAGTATAACATCGCAGCGGAAATCTTCGTCGATAACTTGGACCCATGCCATCTGCCTTAACCCTACAGGCATTCTGACTGGGAAGCGTCCTAGCTCGCATGTTCGTCACCGAGGTACTCTTCTTCATATTATGTTATTTCATGCCTGGCCAATAAAATAACCAGTGGCAAGCCAATGAGTACTTTGAATGTACTCGCAAGCAACCCAAGGGTGATAACAGAATAATTATGCAAGGCACTACTGCTAATTTGGCATTTTTGCGGAAAGCTAGTTTTTCTCATGCAAGTATGATCAACATTTATCAAGGATATGAATGCGTCTGCAACAAGTATCAGGAGGTTACAGACATCAACATCGGGATAGAGTTGTGAACAACTCATACTCAAGCTCATCGTGACTTCCTCACGAATCACGTTAACAGATTTACCAAACCGTGTTGTTTGTCAGAAACATATGGACGTAGTCTATGCAGCAGCACCCAACTGTCCTTGACCGTGGACACGGCTATTCGAATAGTTTTACACTCTGCAGAGGTTGCACACTTTACCCACAAGATCCGGGGAACTTCCGTGTCATCCACGACCCGCGATACCTCAAGTACCCGGGGTAAGCACCCGATCACTATCTTTCCCTAGACGACACTAACAAGGAGTCCACTCGTTGTTCCGTATCCTCACGATGTACATCATACGAGACTCACTCGAGATCATAACATCCGAGAGGGGACACAACGGTGTATCCGGTGCCCTGTGAAAACAGTCATGGCCGCCCTACCTGGCACGACCCCGTCCCGAGAGAGCGCACCAACAACTCTCCCGTCACTAGTAATGTGGGCTCCAAGCTAGTATCGGCCTAGGTAATCAATAATGCCCTTTCCCATATAAGGGTAGAGTGGTTGCGCATGTAAGGTTGGGACAGTCGACAAATCTTAAATCTAATCCATCTCTATAAACAACACTTTTATCGAGCCTCGGTACACTACTTCTCCACCAAGTAGTGACCTAGTTCATCATCATCTCCCAGGGGCATTAGTGGCACCCACTGGGCTTTTTGCAAGTATGTCAAACCACACTTGTTGCTTTCCATGCATAACCCTGATCTACTTTGCGTAGCAACTACTTAGCATCCTATCTACTTCCACCGGCATAACCCTCATAGAAAGGTAGGGTCATGCATCATGCAAGTGTCAACGAGAAAGGCAATGGAGGCACCACCTCAAGTGGCCACCATTTTATCATGACTTCGATGCAAGCAATAAAAGTGCTATATGACATGCATAAAAAGGGGTTTCATAGACATGGTCAAAGGGCTGCTTGCCTTGGTCTTCAAAGTCTTCAAGGTCTTCAAATATCTCTGGTCCATCTCCGAGCATTTCGTCTACTTCGTCAACTATCGTCGAAAACAACCATAATAAGCAACGCAACAAGGCAAGAATAAATGTGCTCTAAAAATATGAAGTTGACTTTTATTGGATACCTCTGGTCATATGAGGAATGACCAAAGTGATTTCATTGGAAGTGGATCAATGGATATTTCTAAACATTTCGATATGATGGAATCAAGGGGTTTATGGAATTGCGAGAAGTGTACAGAAACATATTTTTGAAAAATGATCAAAGGCACCCATTTAACAGAGGATGATATTAGAAGCATCTAGGAATTGGTCTCACTGGATTTGGAGTTGAAATGATTTTCCTATGAATTTGCAAAGTTGGCTATATATGAAGAAATAGACCATTATTTGAGGTGATACAGAAAGTATTAGTAAAAATGTTCAAAAACTAAGTTTTGAACTTATAGACACCTAGGATTTTGAATCATGGAATTTGGATCAAAAATGGGCTCTCTGTGATTTTCTAAAGTTCAGCACAGAAATAAGAAAATAGGATTTATTTAATATGTGTGAAGGGAAATGTGCTAGAAAAATGTGCAAAAAGCACCATGTGATAGGGCATGATTTTAGGAACTACTAGAAATTTGAATCATCAAATTTGGAGTTAATTTGAATTGTTTATGGATTTTTGAAGCTGACTGGAAAAAGAAAAAGGAAATAAGGTTTTAACCTTATCCTGCACACGGGGCGGCAGATAGGCCGTGGGCCGGCCCAGCCGAATGGCCGCACGGGGTGACCGAGGCGACGTCGAAGGCGCCCACGCGAAGTGCGCCTTCACCGCGGGGACGCGAGAGGGGGTGAACCCGCCTCCACTTGCCAGCGTGGCCCGGTGGCTGGGCCGCCTCCGTCTTCCTCTTCCTCCCGCGCACTTGCCTGGCCGAGGGAGCAGAGAGCCCCGACGGAGACTGTCGGCGCTACGGAGCACCTCCGGCGATGCCCTGGCAATGGATGGGCTCGGCATCGAGCGCCGCATCCATTCGTGTATGCCATGGCTGCCGGGGATGGTCGAGGCGACGGCAGCTTGGATGCCGGCGGACGGTGGCGTCGGGCGAGATTGGGCACGGCGCTACGGTGCGTCCTCGGACGAGGGAAAGAGCGTGGGAGCTCCGCCTTGCTCAGGGGAGCCTGCTGGTGGAGAGAGGAGAGGGAGAAGAGCTCGGGCTAGGCTGAATTTAGGTGGAGGCCGGCGGCTCGGCTCCGACCTTGGAGGTGGATGGAGGGCTCGGGGAGAGGTTTGGCTTCGTCCCGTGGGTCTCTGGGAGGGAGAGAGGGCGAGTGGTGAGGAGAGGAGAGCTCGGGGAGGCCTTTAAATAGGCGGGCGACGGTCCACCGAGGACTCGTGCGCCGACGAGCTCGTTGCCGTCACCACGGGTCACAGGAGCTCGTCACGGTGTGTCTGGGGCGTTCCTGGATTCGGTCCAGAGCTAGGGGAGAGAAGAGAGAGAGCAGGGGGGCCAGGGGCACCGCGCGTGTGAGCTTGCTCACTGGTGTACTCGGGCGGCCGGCGCGCGTGTGAGCAAGGGCAGGAGGAGGGAGAAGGAGGAGGGGGACAGGGGTGTAGCGTGCTGCGGACATCGAGGCGCGTCGGCAGGCGTGCGGGGGAGGGCCGAGGTGGTCGGAGGCATCGGGCAGAGGGCAGCTACAGTGCAAGGGCGCACTGTAGCGTGCTCCAGAGCATGCATATGGCCGGCATGGCCATTTTAAAAGGTCAGGGGCATGTCCACTTGTGTCCTGGAGCTTCCTTGGATGCTCTAGAGTGGTCAGGAGCTAGGTGGGGGGCTGCATATAGAAATGAGAGAGAGAGGAGGAGTTGCCATGGGTAAACAGAGAGAGAAAGAGATGGGTTTCACCCCCAAAATAATTGAGCTGAGGCTAGGGAAGAGTTACTGGAGATAGGAGAAGACTAGGAGGAGATGTGGTAAAAAGTTGAGCTCAAGGAGATTAGTGGAAGAGGTCAAAATGATGATTTTGGGAAAATGGCAAAAGGTGTTTGTTGTTGGTTTGGGCAAGAAAATTAATTCCACTTGCCATGAGAATTAACAGGATGGAATGGCACATAGAAGTAGGATGTTCCACCAAGTTTGAGCTCATTTGGGCAAAGTAGCCAATGTAACTTTGGTAAACCCTAGAAATCAACAGAAATGGCTTTACCAATATTTAGTCATGCAAATCTATTCTCCTTGATGCACCACTTGGTGTAGTGTCATCATTTGAGGATTTGAACATGTCCACAAAAATTCAGATCAAAAGGACATACTTGGCAATGTAGAGTTGTTCAAATTTGATTCTGGTCCGAGAGGGTTTTGGGGTACTTTGATCAATATAACATTCTCTCCAACTTGTGCCATTTGGTCTAGATGCATTATTACACCATTTGAGCATTTGCACCAAGTTTGAGAGCATTTGGACATGTTTGACAGTGCAAAGTTGTTCAAACTTGAAAAAGGACAGAAGTGGTTTTGAGAGGGTTTCATGGGGTTATACTGTTCTCCATGACATAAGACTTGTCAAGAGCATCAATCATGTCATATGTGACATGCTAGAATTTTCTTGGAATTTTTGGGGAATATTTCCTTTGTAAATATTTCAAAAGCTTGAAATATCTAGAAAGGGTTTTTGAGGTATTTGACCAATATTTTGAACATGACCATGTGTTGAAACTCTTATATATGGGAAACATATGCCCCCTGAGTTTCCCTGATTTTTCTCAAATATTGTTGAAACAATAAAATAATTTTTCCCTATTAAAGACCATTTCTGGCCTTAAGAAAAAGCTTTTAAATAAAATAGGAAAATAACTTTTAAATTATATTTTTGTGGTTTTTGGGTATCCTATATCTAATAGGAGTCAAATATATTTTTGAAAAGATTTTTTCTGCCCTGAATTAAGTACTTGCAGTACAAATCTTAATTCAGGGGTTTTTGGAAAACTAATTTTTGAAAATACTTTTTGGCCAAATTATTTTTGTAAGAAAATACTATATTGCTCTATACACATGGCATGATCATTGGTTCAATAGTTTGGATCAAGGAGATGAAGTATAGGAGTTGGAGGATTTATTTGATTTTTAGAGCACTTGCAAACAACAGACAAAATCCAAACAAGGCAGGGTCCAAAACACTCAAAAGTTTTTGTCAAACCATATTTTATCATGATTTATTAGCTTAAGTGTTGTGGCATGAAAATCAGGGTGTGACATAGAGTAAGCAACATAGTATACAATAACAGTCTGAAACATGCCTTATGGTAGCTTGTAAGAGCTGGGATATGTGAGCATACACCAAGCCATTCAATTTTGTTACTGAAATTATTCCAAGAAAATATGCGGATTTTAAACATGCAAAAAGAGAGAACTGTTATTGTCAGATGCACGGCTCAAAGTAAGGTTGTAGTTTTCTATCAGTCTTCAGTGGGTATATTTATTGCTCTTGAGTGAGATAGCAGAAATATTTTAGCCTGAGAAGTCATTGCTCATTGTTGTTTGTAATTAGATTCATGGGGGTATGGTACAAGATACATTCAACTGTAACCTTGATTCCATATTAAATACAGAAATGATCACATAACATTGAAAAGAACCATCCACTAACTGAAATAGTAGTGTTATCTAAATTCATATCCCCCAACCATTTAAGGATAAAGTACTTCTACCTATAAACTGAAGCAGATGATTTCAGCAAACCCCATATTATATCCTACAGATTGCTCTTAGCTGGGCACATGCCTGTTGGTGCAGATTGCACGATGATTGAATTTAACAAATCATGTTATATCTCCAATGCAGTCAGCGGCCATTCATCACATGTCTTCAATAGTTACAGAAAAAGAGGCGTACGAAAGATTAGAAAGGAAAGAAACGCGGTCACCTATACTCGATCTCCAGACGGATCGTCTCTCTCCATTGCCGCGCATGAGGGACAAGGACGACAACGGCGACACCACGGACTGGTCAGCCTCCTGTTCTGTCTCTCCGGCGCATCAGCCTAGCACATTTCCTGTTTATCCCTTGCATCCTACTTGCATTGTTTAAAATTGAACCTGCCTCACTTGTTAAATGATTTCAAATTAAACACTATCTTAAAGAACGACCATGTTATTTATAGCTTTAATGCCATTGAGAATAGAATCCAGATTTCCATTCATGATTTTTTAGCAGACAACGAGGCCAAAAGATTGATATTGAGTTTTTCTGGCAACGAAGGTGGTGGCTTTTCTTTTCTAATGTGTATCATGCATACAAAAGTAATATAATAGGACAAAGGAAATAAGTTTCTGATGTTGCTGTCAATCTGTTATCACCGTAATGCGGAAGTATAAAACATATATAACCTCCAGGTCCTTCCTCTGAAACCATCTTCCCTTGAGCATAAACTCCTACTCCCGTAGATCATCGTTTGGCCTGTAGTCAGCTCTGCAATGCAACAATGTATCAAACAGGTTAACAGAGTACGGACCATTAAGTTAGGGATTTACTTAAAGAAGCATAGCTACTTATGTTCGTCTAATGAATATTTACTTGTAGCCACATCGACTTGTCTAACTCCCGGTAATAGGAAATCTAGGAATTTTTGTATTTAGGAGAATAGAGTAGCTTGCTGAGGTAGAACGGAAGCACTACTTAAAAAAGCATAGGATAGTAGAGTTCAAATACCACAGTACCAATTTCGTGAGCACAACACCACAACATTTGCAGGCAGACAGGCAGGAGGCAACCACTCAAGTTCATTTGTAACCTAAATTAATCGCCATCAATCTGATGAACTGAACTGCTAGTGCCATCTATATCATTAGCGTAATCCAAAAGACAAGGATGAATCTACTGGAATTACGGGACCGCGTGAAGCAATCATCCTACCCCAATTCAACAACAAGCAAATCGTATGGGAGGCAAGCACAATCGACCGCGCAAGTCCAGCGAGCCAAACCGACGCACCTCAAGCCCGCGTGGCTCAGATCCAAACCTACGCCTACCGAATCGAGACAGTGGGGCAGGGTGGGTTGGCTGAAGGAACGGAACATGGGAGATCACCTGGGCGGGCGGATGATGAAATTCACCAGCTGGTCCATCGGTTGAGACTTGAGAAAGAGAAGAATCTCCGGGGAGAGGGAGATTGGGTGCACGAAGCAAAGCAGTCAACTCTGCTCTCTCCCTCTCCTTGCTCGCTGGCCTCCCTCCCTCCTTCTCTCTCTCCTGTGGGGGTGAGAGGATTAACGTAGAAGACGAGCTTGGACCGGGTGTCGGTATGGCCGGCCCACTCGACCTGGATGACGCCCTTGTGGGACATGTAGCCGTCGCTGACGCCGAGGAGGACAGGGTCCTCGGCAGCGGGGGATCTGGAGGACCCCTCGCCCGCAGCTGCGTGGGTGGGAAGGGAAGCGCGGCGGGGCGTGTCCTGCGCGTCGGTGGCTCCCCAAATCCGGTGAGGCTGAGAAACGAGCAGAGGAGGCGGCGGCGGCTGCGTTGGTGTGGGGAATGAGAGGAGATCGCGTGCGTGGGGGAAGAATGCGAGAGGTGGAGAGTGATTTTTTTGTCTCTCTCTTTCTGCCCAATACGCGAGCGTCCCAGTCCCTCCCACCCAATCGTAACGCGTTTTTTATCCCCTCGTGATGACGTGTTTAGCGTGAGAAGCCCCCCTTGATGCGCACCTTATTGTTTTGGATATACACACATGACGTACTCTGTAAACAAATATAAGAGCGTTTAGATCTTTAGTGATCTAAATGTTCTTATATTTCTTTAGAGCATCTCCAACAGGCACGCCAAACTAGCGCCGCGCCACAAAATCCCCCGTTTTAGCGCGCGCGCAACCGGAATAGTTGCTCCAGCGGGCGCGTTTAGATCTTTAGTGATCTAAATGTTCTTATATTTCTTTAGAGCATCTCCAACAGACACGCCAAAGTAGCGCCGCGCCGCAAAATCCCCCGTTTTAGCGCGCGCGCAACCGGAATAGTTGCTCCAGCGGGCGCGCGAAAACAGCGCGCGTGGCATACATAGTCCAGCGCGCAGGCAAAAACGCAATCGCGCGCCGCTTATTTGCTGCGCCCGCTCCCGCGCGCTGGACTCTCGTGCACTCGCTCGCACCTCCCACCCCCTCCCCTCCAGCCGCGCCGCCGCCGCCGACCGCGCCACCCGGCGACCGTTCCGGTGCTTCCCCGGCCTATCCCCGCCCTGCGCGCACTTTCTCCGGGCCCCCTCTAGTCCCGCCGCCCCGCGCGCGTGCTGGTCCTCCGATGAACAGCGCCCGCGCGCTCGCTGCCGCTCGGCGCCCGCAAGGTGTTCGACAAAACGCCTAGAAGGTATGTATTGCTCAAAAGCCATGAATTTCATGCATGTTGATTGTAGTTTTTTATTTATAGCATAGTATTCAACATTGTAGATGAGTTCGTCGTATGATTCTTCCGAAGAAGAATTTGATATGGAAGAGGAGGAGGATCTTGCAATGATCCTAGCTATGCATATTAATAAAAAAAACCGAAGCACGGTGGTTCGGTTATGGGTCGGCAAAAAATTTGGAGGGATAGGATCGATGCCCACAACAGATTGATCAGGCATTATTTTGCGGAGAATCCCACATACCCTGAGTCGTATTTTCGTCGCCGGTTTAGGATGAGCACCGAGTTGTTCAGGCGCATTGCAGAGAAACTAGCGAGCCATGACCGCTTTTTTCAGCAAAGGAGGAATGCCGCCGGAGAGCTCTGGCATAGCACCTTTCAGAAGGTGACAGCCGCTTTTCGTATGTTGGCATACGGTATACCGGCTGATCTAGTTGATGATCACTTGGCTATGGGTGAGAGCCAAGCCATCATGTGTGTCAAGCGCTTCGCAGTCGGAATTGTGCAAGTGTTTGGCGAGGAGTATTTGAGATCTCCCAACGCTGAAGACGTCGCAAGGCTTTTAGCGATGAACAAAGCTCGCGACTTTCCTGGCATGCTTGGCTCAATAGATTGCATGCATTGGACTTGGAAGAATTGTCCAAAGGCATGGCATGGGCAATTCCACGGCCAAAAAAAGGGTTCCACTATAATCCTTGAAGCGGTGGCCGATCAAGAGACTTGGATTTGGCATGCATTCTTTGGAATGCCTGAATCTTTAAATGACATCAATGTTGTCAACCGGTCACCACTGATGAGTAAGATTGCAAATGGGGAGTTGCCACCGGTGCAGTTTGTAGCAAATGGTCGTACATACAACTATGGCTATTATCTAGCGGATGGCATCTATCCAAAGTGGCAAACCTTTGTCAAGCCGTTGAAAAAGCCAGAAGGTAAGAAAAATCTTGATTTCCACAATGCTCAGGCGGCGGCTAGAAAAGATGTGGAGAGATGTTTTGGGATTTTGCAAGACCAATTTGCTATTGTGAGAGGACCGGCTAGATTTTGGGATCAAAAGATGCTTTGGTACATAATGCACGCTTGTGTGATCATGCACAACATGATCATCGAGAACGAGCGTGGCCAAGATGTAGACTACTCTCAGTATAAGCTTTTGGGATTGTAACACCCCGAGACTGTTGTGCCAGGTGTCTTCTTGTTATTCACTGTTGTTGCCATGTCATTTGCTTGCGTGTTGCATCTTATCATGTCATCATGTGCATTGCATCATCAAGTTTTAAAACTTGCATCCACCTCGGCCTCCTCGTTCTTTCTGTTGTCCATTCTGAGTCCAACCACACTCGCAAGCGCCCGCGGCACGTCCGAAATATTATTTTATAAGTGGCTGGATAATGTTCTCGGAATGGGATGAGAGTTGGCGTGCGGACTTATTATAGTGTAGATAGACCGCCTGTCAAATTTCATCGCATTCGGAGTTCGTTTGACGCCCCAACGGATAACTATAGCGGCAGTATAGCCGGTCTATCGTCGGACTTTTTGGTCTCCGGAAACTGTTGCCGGGCCCTCTCTCTCTCTTCTCTCCTCTCAGCCTCGCCACAGTTCACCTAGGCCATGCCTACCATCTCTGCACAGTGCATCGAACCCCTCGCGCGCGTCCGGAAGTTGTCCCGAACCCGACCCGAGCAGTCGTCACCGTTGTGTCCGGATCATCCCCAAACGTCTACAAAACATCACCGTTTTCTTATTTGGACTTCCTAGTGTTTTTTCTCGACCGCTCGATTTTAATTGGAGGGACGGTTTAGCCCCTAAACTTCCCTCTTTTCCATATATATAGTCCACTCCTAGACTATTTTTGGACAACTAAAACCTAGGGCACTTGTCCCATCCATCCCCTCACCCGCCGCCGCCACTTTTCCCACCATCTACATCGGGATCCTTCCTGATCCAGCCAACCACCAGCTCCCCTCCCGATCCACCTACCAGGCATCGCCATTTTTCCCCTTGCTCTCCGTGCCCAACCAACCAGCGCCATGCCCCGCGTCCTTTTCTCCTCCTCCCTGTCTCGCCCGGTGCCCGATCTGCATCACGCCCATGCCCTCGTTCCCCGCTACAGCCAGCCTCCCCGAGCTCCTAGCACCACCAACGCCTCTGGTTGCCTTGCCGGAGCAAGCTTCACAGAAGAAAAGAGCCACCTCGTGTCGCTGGCCTCCTCTGTTTCTCCTCGTGCCCGCAGCAACAGCTAAAACCGAGCACCCCATCGCTGCACGTGGAGCCGCGACCCCCGCCAGAGCTCCTCCCTGCCCGAGGCTGCTGCCTCCTCGTCGTCTTCCTCGAGCTCGAGCTCACACCCGAGCACTTCACCCTCCAGCTTCCTCGCAATCCGCGCCAGGTGCCCCTTCCCTGCGCCTGAAGTCAGTCGGCGCCACCATCTTCAGAGACGGGCTCCCTCCGGCCGGATCTGACGCAGTCCCCGCGTCCCCGGCCATCTCCGGTGTTCCCGCGCCTGCAGCTGCACCAAGAAGCTGCTGCTGCTCTGCTTGCTGACGAGCAGGGGGCGAGGCGTCCGTTCGCCCAGTGCCGCTCGTCGCCTTCGCCAAGTCCCTGCGCCGCCGGAGCCCCGCATAACGCCGAGTCCGCCGATGCGTCCTTCTTCCCGTGCGCTGCTGTTCGTGAGGAGCAGAGTGCAGCGCTCCAGCTGTTTGACCGCGACCGTGAGATTTGGCATGTCGCTGCTGTTGACCCCGGCGCCAAGGCCCAGCCGCCCACACTGCACGTCGGGCCGCTGCTTCCCCTACAGATCCAGCCTGCCCCACCACTGCTTGGACTGGGCCGAAGCCCATGGTGAGACCCAGCGGAGCCTCTGTTGTGTCTTTTCTTTCTGTAGACCCAGTTTGCTTCAGATTCGGCCCGCCTCTGTTTTTTTTCAGATCTGCAATTTGTCTATTTTTCCAGAGGAGAGCATTTTTGCAGGAAAGCCCTTGTGGATCATGCATATAATAACTCCCAATTGGTGCATCGGTTTAAAATGAATTATATATGAAAGTTGCTTAGAATTTTGTCTAGTTTAATAATATGCAACTTTCATCCATGTTTAAAATGTTTAAAATGCTGTTTTTTTAAATTTGTTTAAATAACTTGCTAAAATGCTTTATTTCATAACTAAATAACCGTAGCTCCGAATTAAATAATCTTTATATGTAAATGGGGTAGAAAAATGCCTAGATTTACTTGGTGCACTCATCTTGCATGTTTAACAACTCTAAAATAATGTTTAGGGCAGAACAGTACCAAATCTATAATATGCTCATGAGGAGTTTCCGGAATTGTTGTTCATTGCTTCCGGCCTCATTTAAACTTGACTAGATAGGTAGTTTACTTTGCTTCACCCTTGTCATGTTAATAACATTTAATATTGTTGGGGTACATAAACGAGAGAGAACTAAATAATTGATGTGGTGTTCCGTCAATATGCAACCCGTTGCATATTGAGCTCCACTTAACTTGTAGTGTTGTTTGTGCACTTTGCCATGCCATGCATATTTAAACCGGACATGCATCATACTTGGTTGTGCATCATGCCATGATTATGTGATGGTTGTTTACTATGTTGTTTGCTTCTTTCCGGTGTTGCTTCTTTGGGTTGGTTCCAATAACGTCGCGTTTGTGAGGACTCGTTTGACTACGTCCGTTTGTCTTTTTCATGGACTCGTTCTTCTTCCTTGCGGGATCTCAGGCAAGATGACCATACCCTCGAAATCACTTCTATCTTTGCTTGCTAGTTGCTCGCTCTTTTGCTATGCCTATGCTGTTATACCTACACTTTCTTATCATGCCTCCCATATTGTTGAGCCAAGCCTCTAACCCACCTTGTCCTAGCAAACCGTTGGTTGGCTATGTTACCGCTTTGCTCAGCCCCTCTTATAGCGTTGTTAGTTGCAGGTGAAGATTGGAGCTTGTTCCATGTTGGAACATGGATATTTTGTTGGGATATCACAATATCTCTTATTTAATTAATGCATCTATATACTTGGTAAAGGGTGGAAGTCTCGGCCTTATGCCTGGTGTTTTGTTCCACTCTTGCCGCCCTAGTTTCCGTCATATCGGTGTTATGTTCCCGGATTTTGCGTTCCTTACGCGGTTGGGTTATAATGGGAACCCCTTGACAGTTCGCCTTGAATAAAACTCCTCCAGCAAGGCCCAACCTTGGTTTTACCATTCGCCACCTAGCCTTTTCCCTTGGGAGTCGTGCATCCCGAGGGTCATCTTTATTTTAACCCCCCCCGGGCCAGTGCTTGTCTAAGTGTTGGTCCAAACTAGAGCCACTTGCGGCGCCACCTCGGGGAAACTTGAGGGCTGGTTTTAGCTGTACGTAGTGTTCATCCGGTGTTGCCCTGAGAACGAGATATGTGTAGCTCCCATCAGGATGTCGGCGCATCGGGCGGTCTTGCTGGACTTGTTTTACCATTGTTGAGGATGTCTTGTAACCGGGATTCCGAGCCTGATCGGGTCTTCCCGCTAGAAGGAATATCCTTCGTTGACCGTGAGAGCTTGTGATGGGCTAAGTTGGGACACCCCTGTAGGGATTTGAACTTTCGAAAGTCGTGCCTGCGGTTATGGGCAGATGGGAATTTGTTAACGTCCGGTTGTAGAAAACCTGAAGTTGATCTTAATTAAAATACATCAACCGCGTGTGTAACCGTGATGGTCTCTTTTCGGCGGAGTCCGGGAAGTGAACACGGTGTTGGAGTTATGCTTGACGTAGGTTGTTCTAGGATCAGTTCTTGATCATACTTTTATCGACCGTGCTTTGCCTTCTCTTCTCGCTCTCATTTGCGTATGTTAGCCACCATATATGCTAGTCGCTTGCTGCAGCTCCACCTCACACCTTTTACCTTACCCATAAGCTTAAATAGTCTTGATCGCAAGGGTGTGAGATTGCTGAGTCCCCGTGACTCACAGATACTTCCAAAACCAGCTTGCAGGTGCCGTTGAACCGTGCAGATGACGCAACCAAGCTCAAGGAGGAGCTCGATGAAGATCTTGCCCTTTGTGTTGTTTCGTTCTAGTTGATCAGTAGTGGAGCCCAGTTGGGGTCGATCGGGGACCTTGTCGCATTTGGGGGTTCTTCTTTTATTTTGGTTCCGTAGTCGGACCTTGATTGTATTTGGATGTTGTAATGCTTTATTCATGTATTGTGTGAAGTGGCGATTGTAAGCCAACTATGTATCTCTTTCCCTTATGTATTACATGGGTTGTGTGAAGATTACCTCACTTGCGACATTGCTTTTAATGCGGTTATGCCTCTAAGTCGTGCTTCGACATGTGGGAGATATAGCCGCATCGAGGGCGTTATAAGTTGGTAATCAGAGCCTTCCCCGACCTTAGGAGCCCCCACTGCTTGATCGAATTAGCAGCCGTTGTTGAGTCTAGAAAAAAAATGTTTTGAGTCATTTAGGAATTATATATCGGAGAGTTTAGGAATTCTTTTTACTTACCAGTCCCTTCATTGCTCTGGTAAGGCATCCTGACGTAGAGTTTTGACTCTTCTCTTCTCAAATTTCACTAAATAAATTTAGGATCACGCGGGTATCTTGGAATCGTTCCGATGGTTTTGTGACGAGAACATTGTTCTTGGTGCCTCCTGTCATTTAGGGGTTGTGGCAGTGTCCCGGGGAGTTGAGCTCCGAGGTGTTGTCGTCACAATTTTATCGTTGCAGTTCTGGAATACCTGAGTTTAGTTTCGTCGACATCGAAAATCTCTTTTATGCAGTTGTTGGTGAGATAACCTCGGCGCCACCCAGTACTGGGGCGGGAGTTCGGGAGTATTGCCATAACTCGTATAACGGATGCTTTTAGAAGGTTGAGGTAGATGATTTCCGAGGGTTTCTTGGTTATGTGTTGAAGGATGGATACAGCTGGATGTAGGATTTCCTAGTTTGGGTGAGATATTATGCTTCCCCTGTATCCCCAACACCTGATTGCATAACCGGAAAATTTCGGGAGTTTATAAGTGGGAATTCAAGTAGCTCTTAGGATATCTTTCCGACGGATATATGATATGAAATTGGGGTTCGACGTCTAGTGGTCCGCCTATTCACGGTTGGTTTTACAGTGGTCTCGTTGTGTCTTAAAGAGTCCTTGGCTATGCCGACTCGGGGACGCTTCGTATGTCATGTGCACTGCCTTGTACATGATGGTGATGTACGATCGAGCCCGTGTAGGCCCCACCACGAAAACTTCGGACGAAATCTCTATCATATGTTTGTTCCGGCTTATTCTGCAAGCCAATCCTTTGTTTGTTTTGAGTTGTGGTATTCGAGTTGCTTCGAAGTCAAATGTTGATTCCATACCTTTTCCAAGTGGTGTTCTCATGTTTCCTATGTGAATATCAATCCTTCTTGATCATCGAGTTTGTCATGTCAATCCTTTTCAACCGGTGTGTCTTCTCTTCAAGTGGATCCGATCATTTCGACATCCGCAAGATCAAGTATCAGTTTCTCTGAACGGTGTTTGTTTCATCCGTCTCCAAGTTGCCTTTGTTTTCCCTCCCTCCCACCCTTTTCTTCAAGGAACCAGATTTCTTATTCAAGTATCTTTTTAATGTTGTGAAGTCTCTCCATTCTTTTACGTCAATATTCTTATCCGGTGATTCTCAAGAAGATGCTAACGGAGCTTCAAGTTCTTCATTCTTCATTCTTTTCATCTCCGGTGGTTTCAATTCAAGCTTTATTGATCATATCCTTTCCTCGTTTCAATGCTTTCTCATGCCGGTGCAATTCTTAATCATTCACCTCTCGCTATTCTATTGTCCCGGAGTGCTCAAAATATCTCAGAAGGCTCGTCTTTTCATTCAAGATCAGTTCAACCTATTTCGAGGATGTTATCTCATTCAAGTCATTTAATTCAACCGGTGCAACCTCTCTTTTAAATTGTTCAACGGTGTTTTGTTTTGAGTGGGCCCTAACCCAGAGGTCTTTTTCCAGGATCTTACCTGACTCTTCTTATTTTCCCGGAGCTATCCTCAAATTTCTTTTCGAAGTTTGACGTAAGTATGATTTATCATCACTTAAATGTCTTTCTCCAAGATCTTTCAAATTCCTTTCATTGTTGATTCAACTTTTATATTCTTCTTTATTCCGGTGCCTCAATAATTCTTGGTGGTGTTTCTCGTTGTCATTCTCATCTTTTGAAGACCGAAGAAGAGTTTTCCTCCATATCTTGCCCCATTCTCGGAAATCATCTCATAATTGTTTTTGATTGTGAGAATCCTTTTCACCTATCCGGAGCATTTCAAGAGTTTTTTTCAGTTTGTTTATCCGAAGGCCATCAGTTCGGGATTATCCTTTTCAGCTTCAGCTCTCGTTCTTCAAAATCTTACCGGTGCTTCATTCAAGTGATCTCTAATCAGTTCGTGATCCCTCCGTTCTCATGGATCTGAATTCTCTCATGTATCTTCGTTCATTTGTCAATTCTTACCAGGTGATTCATCCCTTTATTTCATTCATCTCCAATTCTTGCGGTGGTTCGTGCAAGATTCCTCTTCTTTCGTTATCATATCAATTCATTCGTTGTTTCGATTCCATCGGTGTTTCGTTGAAGGCATTCTCAAGTTGACGCTATATCTATCCTAATCCTTTCTTCGAGAATAAGTTGTATGCAATCCGTTTGCTCGTCATCAATTTAATTGGCGAAGGAGGAGCATAACATAATTCTTATTCTTGATTCACCCAAATGATTAATTCTTTATTCCGGAGTCTCATCAAATTCTCGGTTCGAGATGCTTTATCTATTCTTTTCCCGGAGTTCCAAGTTCTCTCAATTATTCCATCGCGAGGATCCATCTAATCATTGCAAGGATTCACCTTGTGTTTTCAACTTCTCCTTCCTTTCGTTTGATCATTCTTTTGTTACCGGAGTTCTTCATCAAGGTTCTACATGATGGTTCATCAAGAATTTAATTCCTTCTCGAAGTGTTCATCAAGATTCTTTTCAGAGAAGTTCAAGCATTCTTCATCTTGCAATCCGGAGTGCAATTCTTTCTTCTGTATCATTGAAGGTGGTATTATGCCATTCTTGATAATTTGAGTTCATGTTTCATGATTCAGATGTTGTTAAGAATGAGGTATTTTAAATCCATCAATCTCTTCTTTGGAGTTATCTTGGGTGACAGTTCACCTAAAGCCTTCCCTAAGGATTGTTGCTATTTATGATGCTCATAAATGACCCAAGTTCTTCTTTTATCCTTCCGGTGAATAAGTTTCTCGTCTTCTTGTTCATATAAATCCAATCTTTTCCGTGAGTGGCAAGTTGTCACCTCATAATGTTGATATGCCTTCTATAAGCCCACTTCAAGCTTGTCCTTCCGTTATTGATGTTCCAACAATTCCGTTTGACCCTTCTCCTAAGGATGCCTTCTCAAGCTCTTTTGGCAGAAGTTGGCATTTTCTCCTCATTTCTCCTATTTCAATTATCTATATTCTATTCTTTCGTTCCGGAGGCATTGTGATGTTGATCTTCTCAACCCATCATCTCGTTTGTCAAAGATCATGTTCTTTACATGATTATCCATTTAACCGGAGTGTTTTCAACTTGGTTCATCTCCGTTGTTTTCTTCTTTTCAATTTGCTCAACCTCTCAAGGTTCTTTGGTTTCACTCGTTTGTCAAAGAAGCAACTTAGTTTTACCTCTTATCTTCCTCTTCCGTTTTGTCCCTCCGGTGCCATTCTAGATCTCGGGACGAGATCCTCTCGTAGTGGTGGAGTGTTGTAACACCCCGAGACCATTGTGCCAAGTGTCTTCCTGTTATTCGCTATTGTTGCCATGTCATTTGCTTGCGTGTTGCATCTTATCATGTCATCATGTGCATTGCATCATCATGTTTTAAAACTTGCATCCGCCCCGGCCTCCTTGTTCTTTCCGTTGTCCGTTCTGAGTCCAACCACACTCGCAAGCGCCCGCGGCACGTCCGAAATATTATTTTATAAGTGGCTGGATAATGTTCTCGGAATGGGATGAGAGTTGGTGTGCGGACTTATTATAGTGTAGATAGACCGCCTGTCAAATTTCATCGCATTTGGAGTTCGTTTGTCTTCTTCATGGACTCGTTCTTCTTCCTTGCGGGATCTCAGGCAAGATGACCATACCCTCAAAATCACTTCTATCTTTGCTTGCTAGTTTCTCGCTCTTTTGCTATGCCTATGCTGCGATACCTACCACTTGCTTATCATGCCTCCCATATTATTGAGCCAAGCCTCTAACCCACCTTGTCCTAGCAAACCGTTGTTTGGCTATGTTACCGCTTTGCTCAGCCCCTCTTATAGCGTTGTTAGTTGCAGGTGAAGATTGGAGCTTGTTCCATGTTGGAACATGGATATTTTGTTGGGATATCATAATATCTCTTATTTAATTAATGCATCTATATACTTGGTAAAGGGTGGAAGGCTCAGCCTTATGCCTGGTGTTTTGTTCCACTTTGCCGCCCTAGTTTCCGTCATATCGGTGTTATGTTCCCGGATTTTGCGTTCCTTACGCGGTTGGGTTATAATGGGAACCCCTTGACAGTTCGCCTTGAATAAAACTCCTCCAGCAAGGCCCAACCTTGGTTTTACCATTCGCCACCTAGCCTTTTCCCTTGGGAGTCGTGCATCCCGAGGGTCATCTTTATTTTAACCCCCCCGGGCCAGTGCTTGTCTAAGTGTTGGTCCAAACTAGAGCCACTTGCGGCGCCACCTCGGGGAAACTTGAGGGCTGGTTTTAGCTGTACGTAGTGTTCATCCGGTGTTGCCCTGAGAACGAGATATGTGCAGCTCCCATCAGGATGTCAGCGCATCGGGCGGTCTTGCTGGACTTGTTTTACCATTGTCGAGGATGTCTTGTAACCGGGATTCCGAGCCTGATCGGGTCTTCCCGCTAGAAGGAATATCCTTCGTTGACCGTGAGAGCTTGTGATGGGCTAAGTTGGGACACCCCTGCAGGGATTTGAACTTTCGAAAGCCGTGCCCACGGTTATGGGAAGATGGGAATTTGTTAACGTCCGGTTGTAGAAAACCTGAAGTTGATCTTAATTAAAATACATCAACCGCGTGTGTAACCGTGATGGTCTCTTTCTGGCGGAGTCCGGAAAGTGAACACGGTGTTGGAGTTATGCTTGACGTAGGTTGTTCTAGGATCAGTTCCTGATCATACTTTTATCGACCATGCTTTGCCTTCTCTTCTCGCTCTCATTTGCGTATGTTAGCCACCATATATGCTAGTCGCTTGCTGCAGCTCCACCTCATACCTTTTACCTTACCCATAAGCTTAAATAGTCTTGATCGCGAGGGTGTGAGATTGCTGAGTCCCCGTGACTCACAGATACTTCCAAAACCAGCTTGCAGGTGCCGTTGAACCGTGCAGATGATGCAACCAAGCTCAAGGAGGAGCTCGATGAAGATCTTGCCCTTTGTATTGTTTCGTTCTAGTTGATCAGTAGTGGAGCCCAGTTGGGGTCGATCGGGGACCTTGTCGCATTTGGGGTTCTTCTTTTATTTTGGTTTCGTAGTTGGACCTTGATTGTATTTGGATGTTGTAATGTTTTATTCATGTATTGTTTGAAGTGGCGATTGTAAGCCAACTATGTATCTCTTTCCCTTATGTATTACATGGGTTGTGTGAAGATTACCTCACTTGCGACATTGCTTTCAATGCGGTTATGCCTCTAAATCGTGCTTCGACACGTGGGAGATATAACCGCATCGAGGGCGTTATAGGGATATCCCGTGCGAGTGCGACGGAGGGCAGAAAGGGTGGCCCGTTTTGTTGCCTCCTATCATACCATTCGATGTCCCGCAGCGCATAATGATCTTCAGAAGGATCTCATTGAGGAGTGGTGGGCATGAAATGGACGACAAAGAGCATCATGATTTGTGTGTTTGTTATTGTATTGTTGAACTATTTGTTGTGCTTAATTGCACTATTTGTTGTATTGGATGATAAACTGTTTGTTTGAGTTGTAATAAACGAAATTGAACTATTTATTTTTGTTTGTTTTGATCTTTTTGCTTCTGTTTTCGAATGTATATGTTGTTTGTGCGAGTCGCGCGCGTTGCATTTTTGCGCTCTACTGGAGCGGCGCGCGCGCTGCATTTTAGCGCGGCTGCTAGAGGCAGCGCTGCGCGCCGCGCCAAACCAGGCGATGCGCGCGCGGCATATTTGTTTTTTGCGCGCGGCGCAACCGGCGCCTGTTGGAGATGCTCTTACGGAGAGAGCAGGTACTTGATTTTCCTATCTACTCCCTCCATTTCAAAATATAGTGCGCCCGCGCTTTTCGAGATCCAACTTTGACCATAAATTAACCAACGAGACCAACTACGGCGGAAGAAAAAATTATATAATTAAAAACTTCTTTCGAATACGAATTCACTGATATAATTTTTGCTTCCGCCGCAATCGGTCTTGATAGTTAAATTTACGGTCAAAGTTGAAGCACGTGGATAGAGGAAGCACTACATTATGGAATGGAGAGAGTATTTCACAGTAAGAAACCTGCATATGGAAAAGATGGTGGAAAATTTGTTTAACTAGTACCAACTCATCCATCACTCTATAGATTTCTGTTGCTTAGAACATTTGCACTGCATATTTATCATCAGTTCATGATTTTGGAAAAACAGCACAAATTGTACAGTATAACTCAATAACAACTGAGCATCTGTAACAAACATGCCAGCACTCAAATGGATCTCTGAACACAACCTCGCAATTACACATCTCTGATTCTCTGAACATGTACACAATGACACATAAAATTCAGAAAAGCAGGCCAACACTAATGGCCGATCCGGCGATCAAGTTCTACTTGATGGCTCATAGATGGCTCATCCAAGCACACAGTTACAATACATCAAGAGTTTATGCAAGCATTTACATTTTTTTTTGAAGCTTATGCAAGCATTTACATAGATGGCTTATCAAAGCACAGTCACATCTAGTAGAGAGTTTTATTACACTCGTTGCGCTGCGTTCCACACGGCCAGTGGGATTTTGAGTAGATTCTTCTGGGGCATGGCCGGCGGGATGAACTTGATCCTTGGTGTCTTCTTTTTCGGAAACGACAGAGCGTCGACCTTCGCAGCGGCGGCGGCGGCAGCGGCGGAACTAGGAGCATCGAACCATGGGTGCTTCAGCGCGGCGGCTGCCGTCAGCCGCTTCTCGGGGTTGCATGTGAGGAGCCCTTGCAACACCTGAAATCCTTCCTCGGATAGCTTGTCTTCAGGGAAAGAATACCGCAGCCGGCTGTACTTGCACCCCGCCGGCAGCCGTCTCAGCGCCTCGGCGTGAGCGGCAGCGAGGTGAACCCTGGCCACGTCCTCTCGTCCGGCATCCCGAGCACACAGAAGATGCTCCACAGCTGCCTTATGTCATTCTTCGTCTTGTCTTCGTCGTCATCTTCGAGGTAGCCCTTGAACATCGTCTTGCCGGTGAGCAGTTCGGCAAAGACGCAGCCGATGGACCACGTGTCCACTTGCGCGTCGTAGTCCTTCTTGCCAAGGATCATCTCGGGCGCCATGTAGGACGTCGTGCCGGCCCGGTTGTACGGCGGCCAGTCGGACATGGACATGGCCAGCCCGAGGTCGCAAATCTTGACGAGCTCCCCGTTTTTCCCGACCAGGATGTTGCCAGGCTTGATGTCGCGGTGGACGATGCGGCGGTCGTGCCCGTGCATCTTTTCCGCACCGGTCAGGAGCTTCCACATGAAGTGGCGCACCGTGGATTCCGGGAGCGGCGGGTCGCTGCGCCTGTCCCACAATAAAGAGTGGAGGCTCGACGCCTCGACGTACTCCATGACGAGGCCGGCGGTGTCGCCGGTGGCCGGGTCGCACAGCAGGTCCTCGAAGCCGACGACGTAAGGGTTTCCGTCGCAGGCCTCGAGGAACCGCGCCTCCCGCTCAAGATCTTCGACGTCGGGGGAGGAGAGGAACTTGACGGCCACGTTCTTTTTGGTGACGCGGTGGCGCATCCTGTGGACGACGCCGAAGCCGCCTTTGCCTAGGCGGGCCACCTTCTCGTAGTCGTCGGTGCTCCCGATGGAGGCGCGGCTCCTCTTGCAGCACGTCGGCGATTGTTGATGTTGAGCCGCCGCGTGGCCGTGGCCGGCGTCGAGGACGGCAGCCGGTCGCTTGCGGTTGCAGGCGGCCATGGCGCTAGCTCGACGAACGAACTGCTTTGGTTGGTGGAGAGGGCGGCGGAACTAAGCAGCAAACAGAGATCGATGATGGAGAGGGGGGAGGGAGGAACTTCCGTATGGATCCATGCTCTGCGTTGGCAATTTGTTTCGACAGGTTGCCTCACCGAGTCGCCATGGAATTCAGTTCAGTTTCAGTCCGAGTTCGTTCGCCTTGCTGCCTGCGTTGTCCGCCCGATGGCGGATTCACGGTTCGTTTGTTTCCGACTCGAATTCAGGTTCTTCGTTTCCGATTCGGTTTCAATATATGCTGACGCGACGATCCGCACGGAAAGCTCGAGCCGAGCGCCATGGCCGTCTGCAACTGCAAGAGACCTGCTGCCATCCTCTACACTGGTCACGCTACGAGCAGCCAAGGACCAGAAACGACCGGCTGCCGCAAGAGGAGGCGCATCCGGATGGAGCAGCGGCACCGAGGACTACGCGGAGACGCACGGCATCGGCAAGGGCGGCTCCGGCATCGTCATCAAGGTGTGCCACCGCGCCACTGGCACGGCATCGGCAAGGGCGGCTCCGGCATGATCGTCGCGATGGAGTTCCTCCGCTGCACCGAGGACCCCGCCGACGCCACTAGGGAGCTCAGGCGCGAGGCCGGCTGACAGGACTATGATCGGTAGCACACGAAATGGATCAACAAACCTCGGGCGTTCCCCACTCACCCTGATTCATAGTTTAATAGTACTACAAAGTATAGCAGTGATCCTGACAATTCTTGAGAAATGTTCAGGTTCAGGTTCACAAAATGGATCTCGGGATTGGCCAGTGTCGGCCGCTATGGAGTTCTTGGGAAATGTTCAGGTTCAGATAGTTCAGGTCCTGACAATTGCCCGTTCCTGAAGATGACCCTTGCCCACTAGGATCATTTTGAGGGAACCAAGATTGGATTGTCTGATTGAAGCATTCTGGAAATGTGAACCACAATTGCTTGTTTTTATGACATGTTTGGGCCAGTTCTTTTAGGCGGCTTAAAAAATAAGCTGCCTCTCTCCAGCTTAAAAAATAAGCCGCTCTCAAAATTTGTTGAGGCTTCTAGATTAATAATCCCATAACTAGTTCAGAAGCCCCAATGAATGAGGGAGACGGCTTATGGGAAAAGCTAGGGAGGAGGCGGCTTTTTTTTTAACCATTGCACCAGCCACTGCGTTACCAATTAGAAGGACAAGGTACTGCTCGAGTGTCAAGTACCAGGACAGGAGCGACCTTGCTTTGCCATGTGGAGCAGGAACAACTAATGGACTCATGTGCTTCTTGAATTGACTGATGTGAAAAACGCCATGTATTTGTGCGATGCCCAGAAGCTGCAGTTTCTATGCTCCTGCGCCAATTTTCTTCGGAACTAGAAATGGTCCATAGAATTTAGTAGCCAGTTTGAGTCCTATACGGAAGCCAAAAGCTGCCATGGTTGCAATTTTTAAGTAAACCAGATGTCTCACTTCATAGTTCATGTCAGCCGTTCTCTCTGTTTATCTGCATACCTTTTCATTCTGGCTTGAGCTTGTTCCAAGTTATTTTTTAATTGAGTTTGTAAAGATTTCTTCTCTTCAAGGAATGATCTAGCCTCACTGTCAACAGGTCAGGGACTGAAACTTCATTTATGCGAGGTGGAAGAAATCCATATAGGAATTGAAACTTGAAAGGGAGTAAATTCAGTAGCTGTGCAGCTGCGGTGACGTTGCTAGACACTAATGTGAACTGTGAAATCATGCTTGCGTTTTAGTACTACTATAGGGAATGGTGGCACTAGGAGCTGTTGTTTATGGTCTCTTGCGCTTGCGTATCATATATCTAGCGGCGAACGGCCTGTTTTCCTTTCTGATGATCCACAAACGGCCTGTTCATTCGTTCGTTCAAGAGATTAAAAGATTAGGAGGCTGCTGTTTTTGTTCTGGCTAATCAATGATCATGCATCTTGCAACCTGTTTCCGCGGAAAAAGAACATTTCTAAGATGAACGAAGCTTGTTAACACGGACGAAAGGTTAAAAGAATAAGGTGATGACATCACAAGAGCGGCAGACAAACGACCGAACATGCAGGATTTTCATAGACACCAGACGAACATACGATCATCTCACATGAACACGAAATCATATGCCACCACCACGACAAAGACAAACACCTCAGAGTGAACACATACATGCTTCCGCATTGCAGAACAAGGTAAAGCATCCATCGTAACCACAAGACTTGGTTCGCATACCACGGGAAAGCTTCTCCCCTTACCATTTACCGGTACCCTTCAGCCAGTTTCAAGGCACAAACTCAGCTACATTTTAAGGTTTGTGACTGATCACCATTAGGAAGGGAACTGAAAACAAGAGGAACTGAAAAAAAAACCTGTTGATGCAAACATTCTCCTGAAATCTTTGCCTTGTGCCAATTGCCCATTTGTACAGCAGTCCTTTCGCCTGCGGAGAATGCAAAAGAGATCAGACATCATGTAAACCTTTTAAAATGAAAATTAGATATACTAAAAAGACATCGAAAGTTTTGAAACCAGATAACATCCAAACCACCATACACAAACAAATTATAGTTAAGAGAGAGAAACCCCATCCTTTATTCATGTTAGATCATTTAGAATGTACCTACATGTATTTAGAAAGAAACAGAAGTTATTTTTATACCAGATTTAGTGGATGGCTCGGGCCAGGGCGAGGGTCGGGGCAGTCTCCGAGGTAGGGGTCGGGCCTGTGGCGTTCTCCAGGGCAGGGGTGGGGCCTGTCGCGATCCGCGGGGCACCTGTCAGGGCAGACGCTTTCCTGTGCACGATAACCTTAGCCCAAGCTTCCTTTGTGATCTTGTCTGCGTGGGTGGCCTCCTTTAAGTCCACTGGGCCTGACATCTGTGTCACTTCCTCCTCATCCTCATCGCTGAACCCACGCTTGATTGCCATCTTAATCTTGTCCCTGGCTCGGAGCCGGTACATGTTGGGAAAGGAGCTGCAATGTCACATAGAAATGTCTCAGCAGAAGACAACTGCAGACCTAAAGAACTGATGCTTCAGAGACAAACGTAAAGAAAATGCATATTTGATGACACAATACTAAGCTACAACAACAACTATGTGCTTCGGGATCTGATTAGATAAACAGTAATGTAACACCAATATGAAGTACACACGAATTCCACGTCTAACCAGCAGTATTTAATGTACCCAACCCTTTTTTAAACTCGGTTAAAACTACAGAATTGAGGAAACAGCTGTGGCATTAATTATTGAAAATTGAGTTAATTCTTGTGTACATTGTCCATGTGGATAACTGACGACATAGTGGAGTACTAAGAAGCAGCATCAACTTATATACTTCTGGAAACAGCAGCATAACACCACAAATCTGAATACAGCATAGTGCTTGCAGATCGCAAGGTCTGACCAGAAGTATTAACAAGGTAAGCTGTACTCGAGTTGCATCGCAGAGGAACATAGATAAACAGTAGTGTAAAAACACAGAACTGTTATAAGGATTTCTGAACTCTGAGTCTGGCAATGTTAAACACAGAACTGTTATAAACAAGGAACTTCCCTAAACAATCTGTCCAGAGAGAAAAGCAAGGAAGAATCACCAATCACTGGACCAGAGAACAGTACTCTTGAATCATTCTGCAGCAGTTCCAACTCTAGATAGTTTCTCTAGCACCATATCTCAAAGTCACCAATCAACCCCATGGCATTTTCTATTTTCTATCTACTGAAGAAATAATCAACCTCGAGATACAAGGGAGACACCTGGGTTTTGTAAACCAAACACCGGTTCGGATTCCCCTGGGTTCTACTATAAACCAATTGGGGTCTACTCGAATTAGCACGGAATTGAACAAGCCTATTTGACAATTTACAGACGACCCATCCAAAGACTTGTAATACTAGAATTGATAAAAACTGAACTAGCATACATGGATAACGAGTCTAGTGGATCTAACAACCACAAGGGTTGGCACACTTCCCGAATGATGTGCTTCTCCATTCCTTGTCCCATGCAATGTTCGTCACTTCATGTGCACAATTCGGATAAACACATGCTGCATGAAAAAAAAAATCCCTGACCGACCACAGCCATATCTAACCAGCTAGGAAAGACAGGCCTATCAAGCACTGATACGGACCATCATAGATGATTGAGCAACATGAACTTGGCATAATCTGGACGGAGTGTATCAGAATTGCAAAAAAAAACAAAAAAACGGAAGGAACAACCTACGCAATCACCCTTTCTCGCTTAGGATGCGTGCAGGTGCAGCAACGGCGGGAGCGCCAAGCAGCAAAATCACGTATCTCCTCCTCACCCATGTCCCCCTCTCGCCTCCCTCTCCCCCTCTCTCCGACTTCCCCATCACCCGCCGCCGCGTCGGCAGCCTCGCCCGCGGTCCCCGGAAAGCCCTAGGTCGGTTCCCCGCCGCCGCCGAACTCAACCGTCGGACCCCTCGTCCAACGGCCCCGAAACACAATGCAGGTCGGAGGGAGATCATACCGAGTCATGTCGCCGGCGAGAGGGCGAGGCGCGCGGAGATCGTCGGCCCAGTCGCTGCGGCGGCAGAAGGCGAAGGCGCGGCAGGCGTCGCTTGCTTCGCCAGGAAGGATGATGCTTCGGGAGACACTCGCTTCGCTCTCTCCAGTCTCGTGCGACGGCCAGCCAAGCACGAATCTTAAAGCAGGCCCGCCAGACCGGCTCGCGGCGCGCGGTCTCGTACGGTCTGGTCTGCCCCGGTCCGGTCGGGCTCGGGTCCGCACCGCACCGCACCCTTCCGGCTCGGGGTAAAAACCCTAGCTCGCGCTCCAGGCCGGGGGAAGCGAAGTGGTGGGGAAAGAAGAACCGATAGAGAAGAAGAGGATGACGACGACGGAGACGGCGACGGCGAGGGAGCCGCGCGAGGCGTCCCGGCGGGAGGGCCGCGACTCGCACGGGAGGCGCCCGCACTCCTCGTCCAGGTCGCGCCGGGACGACCCCAGGTAAGCGCCCAGACCAACCCACCGCAACCCCCGTCGTCTCCCCCGATCCGTCTCGCTAGAATTTTTCAGATTAGTAACCAGTTCCTTGCGCTTGCGATTCCCGATCGGCGCATCGTGCTCGCGCGGCAATGCGATCCGCGCCCGTGCTGACCCCATTCCGGAACTCGTTTTTGGTAGCCCGAGGAGGCGGAGAGACGACATGAGGCATGAGTCCGACAGGAGCCAGCACAGGCGTCGGGCCGAGGAGGGCGCCGATGATGCGGGCGACCGTGATGAGGGGAGGAACAGGCACCTGCAAGACGTTAAGGCGCGGAGCGATGGTCCTGATCCGGGCCGCGGGGAGGGGAAGCCGCCGCGGGGCGACGCAAAGGAGGACCCTCCGGCGAGGCACGAGAGGTCTCCCAGGGGAACCAAGCGGTTCTCCGAGACGAGGGAGGCATGGCGGCCTAGATCTTCGTTCTTTCAGGTTCTTGTCTTCTATACACGTGTGCAGAAAAGGGATTGTTGTCAGTGGGTTATGTTCTTTGCTCTCAGTGGTTTGATAGCTGTTAGCTTAATAGCTAGTGGAGGATCGCGGCATGAATGTTTATGTGTGCTGGAGCAGTAACTGTCAATTCTTGTGCAGGTTCCGTTATGAAATGTCTATCTTTAATGCTATCTAGGAATTAGGAGTATAAACTAGCAAGAAGGCTAATTGTCTTAAATTACACCTCATCAGCCCACTTTGTTCTGTATTTGTTCACACATATTGATATATATATATATATATATATATATATATGTTACTTCCTTACATGTTGGGTTGCAAACTTTCAGCTATTTCTGTATGTAGTGATGATTTATTCCAATGGTATAGTTTCCTCTCTAGAAGTCAAGTGTATAGAATTATATAGTAATATAACTTGTACCTCCTTATTATGCACTTCCTCCATCTGCAGATGTAAGTCGTAATTTTGTTTTCTGCGGTCCACAAGACCACAATGCAAGATCTATACTATGTGTTCTGTTATATTATAATATAGGTAATAGTTTGTGTTAGTATTTTGCAAGAGAAAGCCAGTGCTAAAATTTTCATGTATGTATTCACATATACTGATGGTCAAACTTTTGAAGGTTGATCATGGATCCCATGGCACCTGTATATTTAGAGACGGAGGGAGTACTATTCTACTCATTTTAGTGGCTTTCTGATTCAATTTGGTTGAGCCTATATTGTAGTTTACAAAGAAGTTCTAGAGTCCATATGCTCTCCCATAACGTTTATTTATTTAAATCAAATTATGCTTATTCATTTTTGTAAGAGTCCAGTTGTATTAAAACACATATACTTAGGTGATCTACCTTGTACAACACATGGATGCTGAGCAAAGACTATGTGTTTTCTTTTACATTGTTATTCATGTTCATGTTAATTGCTTGTACTGTTACGGAACTAGTTGTGGTCAGAATGTTGGGTTGTTGCTAAAGAATATCTCTCTGTTGTCAGGTCATCATGCATAAGTGCTATATTTCTGGTGATTTAGTGGTAGTTCTCTTGTGACACATACCTTCAAATGTCCACTTTATTAACAACATTAGGCTACTTGTACTTGTATGTACAGCATGATGAGCGTGAACGTGCTAGGCAAGGTGGTCGACACTATGGTCGCCAAGGTAGTGGGGAGCTGCCTTACTGGTTCTTACTTTCTGCACTACTTTATCTTTCTATCCCTTTGCTTAGGGTATTTTTTGTTTTTCATTTTAAAGATTATGGAAGACAAAGGGATCAAAATGAGCATCTCAATGATAGAGATAGACACAAGTCTGAGGGACATGGTTTTCAGGAAAAGGTTGGGCAGGCTCACCAACAGAGTGATGTTGATTCTACATGGAAGCACGATGGGTTTTTCAAGTTGCAGGAAGACACTCCGGTTGCCAAAAGGAGGCCAGGGTTTAAGGAGATGAGAATGCCACTGGAGGGGCAAGAATCAGCTCATGCTGTTACAGAACCGAATTCAAGATCACGTATACCTGATCAACCTGGGTGGACCTCTGGAATGGGAGAAGAAAGGATAAACTACCATTCACGGGAATTCATAAGGCCTGATGATCGAGATACCAGGAGGGGATATTCTGATTACCGGAGTGTTGGTCAGAGAAATGGCTATGATCCAAGAGGGCGTTTTGCTGGCAGAGGGGGAAGGGGCAGAGACAGGTTTGACTACCAGTATGGTGGAAGAAGCAACATGCACGAGGAGGCCGGTGATCATCAGACAGAAAAATGGAAGCATGACCTTTATGATGAGACGAACAGTACCCCAGCTCCGATGACTGAAGAAGAGCAGATTGCAAAAGTCGAAGCACTGTTGGCGCTTTAGTTACCATTTTTGTTGTTGCCTGGAGTTATTTGCGATGGGTAAATGATAGTTATCTTTCCTCATTGTTGTCTGGACTCTGGAGCTGTTTGGGATGGCTCGATGGTTATGTACTTGGTCTAGTTGTTATTGAATCTAACTATATGGCGCTCTGCTGGAATTTGGTGTCTTATCTATGAATTTTCATTTACATGATATTTTCTTCCCCCCTTTGAACTCATGAACTCTTGATTTGGATTGAAAATGTTCTCTTCTTCCCTTTGGTGTGAAAGTGTTTGTAACAAACATTATCAGTCTGTCAGATCCACTGAACAAGTATGCTCTTTAACATGTTACTATTGAATTTGTGTCTGTCCATTATCTTGGAAGTATTATTCTATTTGTCCAGCACATCCCTACTGCTGGTGGATGATCACCTAATATACTCTACCACTGCCAGTTTAGCTTGGTTTGATGATCTGTCGCAAAATAGCCTGTTTTGTTTGATGAAAAAACTGCCCTGACTAGAAGGCAAAATTACCTAGTACACTCTGCCAGTTTAGCTTGGTTTGATGATCACCTAGTATACTCAGTTCTCTTTTGGGGTGTGCCCTTGCGCCTCAAACTGAGAGGGCAACACACCAAGTTATAGCGCAACATTCTAACAGCACCAAGTTATAACGCAACACTCCGGCAGCTTGGTAGGGAATGAGAATTCAAAGGATACAAGACATAATCCATTGTTTGGTTGGGGCAAGGGAATTGTGGAAGGATGGGAAACTGAATTAAGAAGGTCAAATCTCAAGTATCTCTTCCGTGCCCCCTATTAATTCTCTTGAGTTCCCACTGCTAATTCGCAACACACACACTAAAATATTGGATTGGGACTAGCAATCAACTCTCCAAACCTAATGCCCCAACAAACTCCCTCCTGTACTCTCATTCCCTTTCTCCGAAGTAACCAAACACGCTAAGTGATACACACCGAGGGAAGTTCGTCGGTAGACCCACCACCTTTGTACTTACCGGCTACTCCATGCTACGATACTTCTAATTCCACCATGCCGCATGCTTGTGACCTCCTCCTTGATTTGCGATGGGACGGAGATGTTGGGCCGCTCGTTGTCGAAGATGCCACGTTTCGCTACTTTTAAATTCGCCACGTAGGGAGTAGGATAACGAAATATGTGCTCTTTTGGGCGTTAGGGGATGGGCCTCTGCCTTGATTGTCCCGAGTAGATTGGCGATGTTGGTCCGCTCCTTGTCGAAGATGACACATTACACTACATCCAAATCCACCACGCGCGGGAGCATGATAACCGAAGACGCTCTTTCGTGTCGTGTCAGGGAAGGGGCCTCCGCCTTGATTGTGTCGAGTAGGCTGACGATGTTGGGCTTCTCATCATAAAAAAAGCTATGTTTTGCTACTTCTACATCCACCACACCACAGGCATGATAACCGAAAGAGGTGCCCTTCCACGGGCCATCGGGAGGAGGGGGACCTTTCTCGTTATCATATCATTAACTCGAAGGTAGAGCAAAAGTAAGCTACTCCCTCCCATCCGCAACAATTAATACAAATTGGAGGGAGTATAATTTTTTAGTATATCTTAAACTTGACGCTACTACTGCATATAGATCATCTCATCCTTAATTTGGAAAACCTAAATCTCATCCTTAAATTCTGGCTCCCAAATTAATCATTACCTGGCCCGTTTCATTTCTACAAGCAACTCCCACTCAAAACCCCCACAAACCCACACATTGCTTCACCCCCCTCCCCTTCCCCTTCTCCCCTCCGCTCCCTCCCCTCCGCTCCCCCCTACCGAACCCCAATGTCGTCCTCGTCGTCGTCGCCGCCGGCGCGCCGCTCCGTGTTCGACGCCGCCTACATCCGCGCGGAGTTCGACGCCGCCGGCATCTCCCCCACCTTCATCCCTACCATCTGGAAGTACGCCTTTCTAGCCCCTTGAACCCTACGCGCGCGCCGCGCCCCATATCTCCGTTCCCCCCTTGTTTCGAGCGGCGGTGCTCACTCTGTGTCGGCGTGTGCAGGTACGTGCTGCAGAACCCTAGGTGCAGCGACCTCGACGGCGTCCCGTCCCTCTCGGCGGCCGCGTACGCGCTCCTGCGGAACAAGTTCCGGCCGACCACCTCGACCCTCACCGCCGCCGCCGAATCCAAGGACCGCACCACCACCAAGCTGCTCATCCGCCTCCAGGTGACTGCTTAGCTGCTCGCGTCAGATCAATTTTGGGGATGGTGATGTAGGATGCGACGGTTTGGTCTTGTAAGCCTTTTAGGTCTTGTATAAGCCTTTTAGGCCTGATGATTGCTATGAGATTCGCATCGTTTCACCCTTCCTGATTTTTTCCCTGCACATTTGCATGACATCGCGCCATTCTAGTTTTTACTATGCAAGCATCCAGTGGCGGAGCTTGAGCAAGGATTAAGAGGGGGCTAAATGAGTCTTACAGGGAGTTGAGGGGGCTAATTTAGGATATTGTGTCAATGGACAAGCTTTTCTAAGCTGGCAATGTTATAGTTTCCCTTGTTATCCTAATCCTAGTCCCTAGATATGAGAGATTGACTCAGTGCTGATTTTGTTGTCTGCAGTCCTACCCTGGTTTTGGACCTTTATATACGACAATTCACTGACTCCCCTTATGTTCTCAGCACCTTTCTGGTTTATAGCTTTTGTGTTTTGCTTTTGCAAAAAATTGTCCCTTTTGATTCTACTACGTTAGATATTGATAAACATGCATAGTTTAATGGGACCATAATTAAATGGCCGCTTGAGAAACATTTTATGGATCAAGCCTTGCCATGAGCTTCTCCAGTGAACCATGCACAAGTCCTGGACCATAGCGTGTAGAAGGGCCTATTGAAGTATTTTGCTGTCTAATGTGACCTACACTAATAAATATCTAAATCATCTCAGGCTCATTACATGTGTGGTGTTTATGGGTTACTATACTAAGATAAAAAAATTCCATGTATTAAATCAAAATGTATCAGTACTTATCTATGAACTTCATTCCAGTGCCGGTCAAAGAACTATGCTGTTTGATTCAAGTGCAAGCAAGCATCAGCCACTTGTATGAATGTTGTTGAGGAAATTGATGTACAAATTGTTATCTGTATCTTCAGTAGCAATATGTTAGCATGTTTTTCTTGGTCTCTAGATATGCCGCCTGCCCAGGTGATCATGATAATTGTAGTGAACTGGGATTTATGAGGTTATATACCAATAGGAGGATGGCAGGGCAGTATGGCTAATTCAGGAGGGGTTATAATTATATTGGGGATTGAGAGGGTGAAGTAGATGGGAGATACTTCCTCCATTCCTTTATATAAGGTGTATTTATTTTTTGATAAGATTCCAGAATGGAAGGTGCATTTCTTATAATTCCTCATAATTCCCTTGTTAGCCCTCCAGAAAAAAGGAAAGTATCTCTGTCCTGATTGTCTGTATCTCTCCTTGTGGCAAAAGGAGTATATTGTAATATTCTTACTTGATAAAAATGGATGGGCTCTTTATATAGAGCTGGCCCTAACAAATTGATTCTAAACAAATCTCATATCTAAGGAAATATCTTATCTATGATTGATTTAAGGCCCAGGCTAAGATGTATCATACCTCTTATTGGCTTAAGGCCCAAGCTAATTGATGTCTTACCTCTAATTGAGTACCCCTAGCCTAAATGCTAATATTCCTAACTTTCAGATGACTGTAATTATATCCCTTAACTGGAGTCAGCTACGACCGGCTGGGTCTAGTGTGTGGGTGACCCATCCACATGACAATAATACACTTGATCCAAGCTTGGATGCTTCAAGTTGTGTTGGACTTATGACATCGTGTGCTGTATTAGTTTTATAGTTTCCTAACAATCTGAATTTTACACAATCACATCTTGAACTCTGTAATGCCACTCAGTACCATTTCATTTCATCATCACTGCCAATTTGTGACTTGATTTGGTTGCTTGCATGTGAATCACCTTTCCTTTTGTTATTGCTGTCGTCAGATACTTTTGCTTGTTTCCATTTGGTGGCACAAATTATTTTACTTGATAGATTGTTCTAGCTTCTAATATCAAAGGTATTGGACTAATCACACTTCAAATTTTGTGGCTCTAGAATGAAGAATCTGTAGAAGCAGTGATCATGCGGTATGATTCACGACTGGGGAAGTATGATGGGAAGACACGCCCTGGAGGAGTGCGTTCAACCCTGTGTGTATCATCACAGGTAGATATATTTTCCTTTCATATTGAACAACCAGTGCTTTAGTAAGACCTAAAGACTTGTTTCTAATGGCGTAAATTGTTTAGGTAGTACTGCTTCTGTGGACCTGTTGGTAACCTTTTGTGCGGTAGCATACTATGATCATTGTTAAGCTTACAACTTTCTGATTATTTTTATTGACTTTGCCCTATAATATAACACAGGTTGGGTGCAAGATGGGCTGTAGATTCTGTGCTACCGGAACAATGGGATTCAAAAGCAACCTTTCCTCTGGAGAAATTGTTGAGCAGCTGGTCCATGCAACCCGTTATTCTCAAATTCGAAACATTGTTTTCATGGTAATTTTAACGTGTTACGACTTTCCTGGTATTTCTTTTCGAAAGAAAATCATGCCCACTGGAGTTTTTTCATCATCCTAACCTGATTCATTTGTGTTGTTTGGTTTTATTATTGATTTTTCCATGTACTTTGCGTGGCGATTTACGGTCAGAAAGTCAAAGCCATGGCGCATCTTTTTAAGTGTCGCCGTTGTATTTTGTTGTTGTTTCATGACCGATGTTTGTAAATAATATGATTTTTGTTGGCAAAGGTTGTCTGCTGTATGGGTTTGTTCTTGTATGAGGCTAGTAGGCAGGATCACTGTGCTTCATGTTACATATACATGTGTTCATAAACATTCATGCAAGTTCAAATTATTGTATGGAAAACCATTTGTACTTGTATCGATGAGTGCTCCACTGTCTTATATCTATACAATGTGTCTTTATAGACAAACTACTGTGCCAATTGGGTTACTAGTGCTCATGTTATTAGTGAGAAAATTGGTAGATAATCTTATTGGATCTGATGTCTGGTAAACAGTATTCTCTAGATGACTTTCAATTTATGTACTTGCTCTGCCGTATATGCAGGGAATGGGGGAGCCATTAAACAACTATACTGCTTTGGTTGAAGCAATCCAAGTCTTGACAGGATTTCCCTTTCAGATTTCACCCAAGAGAGTTACTGTATCTACTGTAAGCATACCTGCATAAGTAGCTTGTTTGCATGTTGAAATATCATTCTTGAGATGATTTTCTGATGACAGTCTTAACCTTATTGAACACTTGTTAAAGTGACTTTCTGGATGAGCTATTATTGCCCCTGTTTTGTGATAAACCACACACTGGAAAATTGCGTAAAATATGAGTGGTTGACAACTGTGCAATGATCACCCAGCAAATAGTGTGCAGTGGGCATTGGATATTAGTAAGGATGTACTTGTCTGCTGAGTGGTCATCTTCTATTTCAGTGTTGTTAATTATTTTGCTGTCCAAATAATAATTTTGTTGGTTACCTGGATCAATAGAAGCATTCCCCTTTTTACTCCACCTATTATTGAAGCTGCTTCCAGTCTAGACTCGAAAAATGGATAAACCTGTATTGCAGTATACCTTTGTTCCTGTCCTTTTGTCTGGTGAAGACTTATCGATGCTGATAACTTGATATTAATTTGTGCTTTTGTGCTATCCATACTTTTGACTTGTACTATCTTTGCTATTATGGCTTGTGTACCATATGGTTCATCATGGTGTAAGTATGCCCTGCTAATATTTAGTTGAACTATTGAGTTCTGTTTAGGATTAATGTAGCTAAAAAATTGATCATCATTTAGGATTGGACTTGGAGCAACTGTTGTAAATCTTAGTTTATATCGTAATATTATATGATGTACTGCAGGTTGGGATTATCCATTCAATCAACAAGTTCAACAATGATCTTCCAAATATAAATTTAGCCGTGTCATTGCATGCTCCTGACCAAGACATACGTTGTCATATAATGCCTGCTGCACGGGCCTTTCCTTTAGCAAAGCTAATGAATGCATTACAATCGTATCAAAACGCGAGGTAAGATTCTACAAATGTCACGACTTTGTCAGTGCCAAAGTTTTAGAATGAGTAGTTTTAAGTATCAACGATCTTGCTTCCATGTTCCATTGCAGCAAGCAGACAATATTCATTGAGTACATTATGCTTGATGGAGTGAACGATCAGGAGGAGCATGCCCACAAGCTTGGTAAACTACTTGAAAATTTTAAAGCGGTGAGATACGTTGTGTCTTGTTACTATTTTTTTTTCTTTCAAAACTGTTGTGAACCATCTGAAGTTCTGAACTGCATCTGATGTGAATGTGTGCTTCAAATTAGTTATTTTTTCTTAGGCAGCTAGCACATAATGCCATGACCAGTTGAGCATAATGAATTTTTTAGTGCATTGCGATTTTGCTTATTTCATCTTCGTTGATGGTCGCATGTTGAAACCAATCATCACTCTGTTCTCCTAATCACTGACAGGTTGTTAACCTGATACCATTCAATCCAATTGGCTCAGCAAGCACGTTCAAGACAAGCAGTGACCAGAGCATCAAGAAGTTTCAGAAGGTCCTGAGAGGCATCTACAGCATCAGAACCACCGTTCGCCAGGAGATGGGTCAAGACATAGCCGGTGCTTGTGGGCAGTTGGTGGTTAGCCTGCCCGACGAAAGATCGGCAGGCGGGGCCACCCTTCTGTCAGACATCGAAGACCTCAGGATCTGACTTCTGTCCTGCCTGTTGCTCGATATATCATCGCAAAGTCGAGTTATATTACCAATCAGCGTCATGACTTGATATAGTAACTAGCACCGCAGTTCCCAAGCAAGCTTTAAAATATAGACCTGGTTTTGGCCATCGTGGCGTGTGTTTCCCTTCGAACTTGGGAAACACAATTTTGCTGCTGTCGGCACAAATGTCACAAACCTGGTTTTTGTGGACAGCAACTGGAAAATGCTAGCAACTCTTTCTAAGCCTTGTGATGGACATATATATATATAGTAGCACCGCAGTGCTGGCCCCGCCTTGGATGTTTTTAGCTCGTGTCGAAGTTGGATGTATACCTGGAGGTTCTCGTTTGGATCTCCTGCTGCTATTTTGATATTTGATCTGGGTGTGTTGGGCTCGAGCTCTTCTTTGCTGCTTGTTTGTTTACTTGTGTCGGCGGGATTGCTGCCTGGTTGCTCAGACGTTATGGTGCTGCATGTGTGAGGTGATGATGTGTGGAGCTGGCAATTGGTGGGGGGGTCATGTGTAGTGTGGTTGCAAGACATGGTGAAGCACATGAGTTGTGTTGCTCGTTTTCTTTTCTGGCGTCTAGGAAATGTTTTTTTTCAAAACGGATCGTCTAGGAAATGTGGATGCTTGGTGGCAGCCTGCTGGGAGTACTCCCTTCGTCCCAAAATATATTGGAAGGTCTTAATTTTTCATGTGCCTACTTTCAAGGTGCCTGAAAAATGATTTGGCGTGAAGTTGATTTTCGTGGAGAAGAAAAAGGAGGCGAAGCAGAGCGAGGTCGAAATGGGGAGATGTGAATGGCCGGCCTTGCCAGAGTTGGGGCGGGTGGCAGGATGAAGATGGCAGGGCAGGGCAGGGCAGTTGTTGGAATGATCCAACGGTTCAGCCAAATCGACTGAAGCCGAGTTCCTCAGGCGACTTGCAGATAGGCAGTCTTTTAATTACTCCGTCTGTAAAAATATATATAATTGACGTTTTTTGCAGTTCTTATTCAACTGTTTGGCATATAAGACTTGAGGCAGGTAAAAACGTACCGTAGTAATTATGTCAACAGATTTCTTTTTTAGGAAAGACCATCATGACTAAGTTTATTAAAATCAAACCACACTTACATCATCCGCTAAGAATTTGACAATAAAGCTCGGAAGCGAATTGAACCACTCTAAAGGTTGGTTCTCTCGTCCCATACAATTAGCACATGTGTTACTACAGTAGGCTCCCTATTACAAAATTCGATACAAGCCTTCTCGAAACTTACCGACTCACCACGACAATCATTGAGTAGCCCTCATCTTCCTTCAAAGCCTGGACAATTGTGATATTGTCCATATGGATTAGAATGTTGTTGCATCTATATTTGTTACAAGTTTCAGTCCTTTAAGCAACACCACTGCTTCCGCTGAAACCTCATCCGAAACATGCTCAATCACTGCCGTTCAGCCAGAAGAAACGGCCCCATGTGATCCTGCATTACAGCGCCGCAAGATCCTCTAGAATCATGATTAGAAAATGAGGCATCCATGTTGATCAAAATTTGTCCAGCTAGGCCCTTGCTCCACTGGTTCAGTCTTGGAGTTGAAGTTGGGTTCCCGGCAGCCCGCACATAGCTGAGCGCCAGCGAATGGACCTCTGGACCAGTTCGTCTTGGGGGTAGCACCTCTTCTTCTCTTACAACACCTCTCCTCTACCATCATAGATACCAGCAAGTGGTCGCTACCATTTATGAGAATTGAACTGGTTCCATATAAGGGATTTGACAAGATGAGACACATAACAGGATCATGATCATCAAGTTCATGACAACAAATCCTAATGGAACATATAAGGTGCCCTTTCATTCTCAAGCCAAAAAGGAAAGAAAGAGAACAAGATTCGGTGCGTTCTTCGCGAAAGAAAAGAAACGATCTGGAGCGTCCGATGCTGGGATCGCGAGATCGTGCGGCCACGAGGCTCCGGATAGCGGGCGCAGCCCCCTCCAACGGGTCCTCCTGCCTTTGGCACGGCTCACGCGATTACTAGTGGCGGAACGGGACTCGCTGGCATCTCCCTCTGACCCTCTCCACCCTTTTTGCCCCTCGCTCCTCCTCCTCGGCGGCCGCCTCCCCGCAGCCCCTCCCCCACGCCGCCGCCGCCGCCGCCGCCATGGCCATGAAGGGACCCGGCCTCTTCACCGACATCGGCAAGAAGGCCAAGGGTACCTACATCCGCTCCTCTCTTTCCACCCTCCTCTGCACCCGCATCTCCTCTCTCTAATCTGTTCTTCGGTCTTCCCCGTCGGGCGTCTCCGTGATCTGCAGATCTGCTCACCAGGGACTACACCTACGACCAGAAGCTGTCCGTCTCCACCGTCAGCTCCTCCGGAGTGGTAAGGATCCCCCCCGATCCCGCCCCGCTCCCGCGGCTCGATTCGATGATGCCGGTGTTGTCGCATGTTTGCCGTCGGGCCGTACGATCTAGTCACCACCCTCCGGTGGTTCCTCGCTGACTACGAGTAGATTGGGTTCCTGGGTTTTCTAGCGCTCCTGTTTGCTCGGAATCTACTCCGTGGTTGTTGCATATTGATGTTAGTATTTTGAACGAATGAATGCGGATGCAGGCCGTGCTCCGTACTCTTATTATGTGCTAGCTGCTTGGTAGCCTGATGGGGGGTGGAAATCTCGTTGTATCCTTGTACAGCAATGTGGTCTATGTTGGCTGAGGTTGATTGGGGGAACAAGGCCATCATTCGAGCCGAGCAATGCCTTCTGGCTGACCATCGTGGTTAAGACGCTGCAGATGGCCTACTTTGTTGCCGGCTCCTTTGTGGCAACGATCACCGTCCTTTTTTACGAATGGCTATGCAAGTGTCTTATATATAGAGTTGGTCCTTGCCCTGCTGGCAGCCACTGGGTCTTGGAATTAATTAAGGCGTGCGCTTAGTTTCCAGGACTGAAGACCGAACACATATTGTTGCAAATTTGTTATTTCAGAAGCTTTTAATTCTGTGTCATGGTTATGTGCCTTCGTAAGGAGCGTTGACACTTTGCATATACACTTTCTGGCCTATACAATTGCTTCTTGTGATGATGGCTATAGCCAAAGGTTTCTTCTAGGATAAATACAGGCTGATGCTACGAACGTTAAATGCTCGTCCACTGCCGTAGAAGTTCTTTTCTATTGCATGAGTTTTTTAAACGCTTGTGTCATCATATCTCAAAATATACATCAACTGAATTAACTAATCAAAAGATTGTGATACATCTTCTGTCTACTACACATAATATACGATAACTGAATTGAATTCCTCAGCAACTTAAGAGGTAATCTCTGAGAACTTGGATCTTTATAAGAGTATATAAAGATATGTTTTAGTTGAATATACTGATTTAACAAAGGAACTGTTGTAGCCGTGTAATTTATGTGTTTGTTTGTGCTAGGAATTGATTATTTTGATTCATTAGCTTGTTCTTTCAAATGCATCGGTGTTTTGAGGAAATGAATATTTTGATAAGACAAACACTGTTTGCCATGTCACTTTCCCCAATGACATGTGCATTATGGAACTTCAGTATTTTTTCCAGTAAGGTCAGTCTTGTTATAGCAACTAGCAAGATGCCCGTGCATTGCACGGAACGTCAGGATGCATTTTTTTATAAAACACATGTTGTGATTGACCCATGCGGGAGTAATCCCATGTGTAAAAACTAATGATATCTCGAGAAAGAGAAGGTGCGGTTATCTTTTTACAAAATTGCCATAGTTTGCTTTCTAACCGTCAGATATAGATCAAACGGTCTATATTGCAAGATGGCAGGCACACCATCATCACCAACTCGGTTTTTTATAAGAGTAGAGATATTTTTGCGTTTACCTAGATCTTTTAGCACGGACCATCTGTTTAACTGAAAATCTTCTTATAATATGGTTGGCTTACCGTTTTCTTCCCATTTTTTTTTCTAGAATTAAGAATAACATGCAGATTGGTGAGTCAGTATCTTCAGTGTAAACCTACGTTCGACCTGTCAGCAATAGTCTGTTCTCATGATAAGCAATTATCCACTGCACAACCAAAATTATTAAGTGAAAATTTAAATAATCTTTATCTTCAGTTTCAGAATATAAATTAGATGCTTTTATGATATAACCACCCTGTAGTTTGTTTGAGCTACAAAAAGAATTGTATTTAATTAATTTTGCATTTGGAAATGCGCTTATTTTGTTCTTGTATGGTTTATATTTCCCCGTGCACTTCTCTGCCATTGATATGAAATCATGTATTATATCTTTGACTGATGCGTACTAAAGTGCAAGTTGAACTAAGTGCATATATATCCTTTTTTGTTACCCTTTGCCTGATTCTTACTAACCCGTATAATTATGTAACTTGCAATACTGGCTCACTGTTTCTATTATCTGAATTTATTTGCCTTTAATGAACTTGTCATTCATGTATATTGTTCAGGCCGTCACTTCCACAGCTGTGAAGAAAGGAGGGCTTTATTCTCTTGACGTAGCATCAGCTTACAAGTATAAGAATAATCTTGTTGATGTTAAAGTGGATACAGAATCAAATGTAAGTGATATTGAATACTCAGATTTATGTTTTTCCTCTTTTAAGCCTGTATTGCAGCACATTTATATTGTATTTGGCAATTTGCAGATCTCTACTACCTTGACTGTCTTGGATGTCCTGCCATCCACAAAGCTTGTGACGTCTGTCAAGTTTCCTGATTACAATGCTGGAAAGGTAATTTCATTTTGGTGTCAGTTGCTGGTTGTTGGAGTGGAAACAGCCTATGAGCCGAGTTCTTTCTTAACAGGTGGAGGTGCAATACTTCCATGACCATGCAACTTTTGCTGCCGCTGTTGGCATGAAGCCCTCTCCTGTGGTCGATTTTTCTTTGGTAGTAGGCCCTAAAGGACTTGCCTTCGGTGGGGAAGCTGGGTTTGACACTTCTTCAGGAAAGTTTACCAAGTACACTGGTGGTTTCAGTGTAACCAAGCCTGACTTCCATGCTTCAGCTATTCTGTAAGTCCATGCTTTGCTGTGTTTTGTCATGAGTTGAGATTTGAACTAGCATTGATTTGATAGATTACACCTACGTGTACAGGGCCGACAAAGGTGACACCATCAAAGTGTCAGGTGTGTATCACCTTGATGAGAAGCAGAAGGCTTCGGCCGTGGCTGAATTTACCCGGAAGCTCTCAACAAACGAGAACACACTGACAGTTGGTGGCCTGTACACGGTCGATCCTCAGACAGCTGTGAAGGCAAGGCTCAACAACACTGGAAAGCTTGCTGCCCTTCTCCAGCACGAGGTTAAACCAAAGTCACTCTTGACGATATCTGGTGAATTCGACACCAAGGCGTTGGACAGGGCACCCAAGTTTGGGCTGTCACTTGCACTCAAGCCTTGATGAGATCAGATCATACGTGGATGATGGTGATTGAACATCGGATTCTTTGGTTATTTTTTGTGAAGCTATGGCCAATAATTTGTTCCGCAGACATGTTCTGTTAAATCTCTGGAGGTTTAGGTGCTCTGTGGGCAGGATCCGATAGGCCTTCACCTGGATTTTGTCCAGGCGTTTACTTTTTGATGATCGAAGTACTTCCTCATTGATAGATGTATGCAGCTTGTTTCTTTCTACTGTGAGGTCTGAGTAGCTTTCACGGTAGTCTGTTACTTGAAGAAGCTACACTTGATTTTTCATGCGGTGTTGATTGATTTTACCGCTAGTTGAGATTTACTGCTTGTTCGGGTATCAGTTCTTTTTTTCTTTCTTTCTATATATCATTCTTCTCGCGCAGCCTGCTTTCTAATGTTTCTTGGTATTTTCTTTCTTTTAGAAAAAGACATTAATATCGACGATAAGGATTAGTTCACTCGTGGCAATGTCTCCATTTGCACTGAGAATGTCTCCATTTGTACTGAGAATACAATCACCATACTTCATATGGTTGGATCGTGGCGATTGATTGTGTTTGGCGCGCCCTAAACTTTGCTATACCACCATACCATGGAGCCGTTAGAAAAGGTTATCATCATGTAGGTCGTGTCAGGAAAATGCAGAAAGTGTGTCACTAACACGCGGCTTGAAAGAAAGCATGTGACTTGGATGTTGGAACCACACCCCACCACTCTCGCATGAGATTCTTAAAATTATCTCGGGAGAACCACTTGTATCCTGATGCTCACTTTTATATACACCTGTGTATCTTTATAAAGAATTTTATATACAACTTGGTATCTTTCCAAGGAATTCTATATACTGATGCGTATCTTTATAAGAAATTTTATATGCAAGTTATGCAACTGTGTATCTTCATAAGAAATTTTATGCACAACCGTGTATCTTCATAAGAAATTTCATATGCACATGTGAAGCTTTATGAGAAATCAGGCTAGGTTCATGTATAGATTATGGGTCCCCGTCAACTTCACCCTATGATCGCCAGACACGTTTGAATCATGGATGTCACTATCCCATTACGTCTCTTAGAGCATCTTCAACAGATAATGCTCCCATTACGTCTCTTAGAGCATCTCCAACAAATAATGCAAAGTTTAGGGCATTTAGGCATCTCCATCCGTCTGCACGCAACCCCTTTTCATTGACCGCACCCTTTCACACCATAGTGTCAGTGCCGCATTCATGCCGACCGAGAGCGGACGCGACCACTCATTGGAGCCAGCATTGAAGCGGCCCGCTAGCCGAGAGCGCTGCCCGCTGTGCACGCTTTCTTTCCGCATTGAAACGACATCCATCTACCCGCCACCTCCATTGAATTAGCACGTGTGCTAAGGAACCTACTCCGACGCATGTTTGTCCATGTGCCGCCCGACATTAAACACCTTGTCGGTTGATGCCTCGCATCCGCCCGCTATTTAAACGTGGCCTGGTGTCGGGCAAGAACCACACCGCACCTCTGCTCACTAGCTTGGAGATGGCAAGCCCTGGATCTGGCTAGGCGATTGCTTGCCTACTAACAGGCAATGCTACCCGGGGCAAAATCAAGAAGGAAGAGGGGCAAAGGAAAGAAGTGTGGTGCCATGGGAAGACGTTCGTTTCTGCTTAATGGATGGTACTCAATCTTTTCAATCGTCCTCATGGTCTGGCTTGTCATCGTGTGTTTGGTGGTGTCCATTGTCTGTTGAGTTTTTCTTTGCAATGCAGAAGTGTAAGAGTTGTGGTTGTTGCGTGTTGAGAATATATGTTAAAGAGAACGTGTGGCCATGGGGCTTCATGTTTGAGTAGTTTGCATGTGGTCTGTTTGTATTGGTTTTCGTTCGATTTTCAGTTAATTAACTAGGGAATTCTCTTCTACTTAATCAATGACACAACTTTTCTGCATCCGTTTAAAGAGACAACAATAAAAACATGATGTATCATGGGTTATCCCTTAGTCTTATCGCTAGTAACTAGACCTTTCTAAATAATGTGATAAAAGATATTATTACTAAGAGATCATCTCTTAATTAAGATTCGAAAGGCAAGTTTTCTCCCTAAAATATCTTTTCTTCACCTCAATATTTAGCACTCCTATGATAACATCATTGCACACGCCTGTGCATTTCGACGCTAATACAATCGGACAATGCTAACATGATCATGGTACCAAGGTTCTAAGTACACGATAGTGTGATAATTTGATCCATCAATCTTGATATTATTTGGATTTAGATAGAAACTACATTCTTCAGCCTAATAGCTTGGGTGAGCGCCTCTCGTGCGGTGGCACATGTTCATTTATTTATTTTTGCCTTTTGCTAGTTTTCATGTGCCTGAAAATTTCGAAAGCATCAGTTGATTTTAGCATTAGCATCGAGTCTGAAGACGGAGGTGTCGCAACAAGCCGCGGGGTCTCATATAGGAACAATGCGGCAGGGACATCCCATGCAGAGGGGAGTTAGAGATTGACGGGTTCAGATGCGCAGGGCAAAGGGGAGAGGAGGCTGCCGGCACAGGAGAAAACATGAGGTGGAGGGTAGAGAGATGGCCTTAGCGGTTGTGGGCGGCTGTTCAGAGGAGGGCGGGGCAATGAGGCGGTGTGCCCTAATGTCTGCGGCCGCATGGGTGGGGGTAGGGGTGAGGGGAGGTTGGCCGGGAGGGGGGGGGGGGCTCATGAAGAAGAAAATGGACATGACTAGTTCAATGAAAAAGTAACACATCCGACCTTTCATCATAGATCCGACGACTCATAGAAATCAGTTGGAAAAAAATGCAGGCACATGATCCATAAGCGGCCAACAAATTGTGACTCAAGGTCAGACGATTTTTTTTCCTAGAAGAGGCAACCACACGGGTGGCCGTGTAACCCTAATCTCCAACCCGTCATCAAACCGTCGCCGGCGACGGGAAGGCCTGGATCGGGGTGACCTACTGTGGAGGCGCTGGAGGGTTGCTATGGGGCGGTGAAGGAGATGTGTCCTTGAGGGATGGCCTTCGTTAGGCGATGCATGACGATAGCGTTGGTGAAGTCGCTGATGACCGAAGGGATTCAACATGGAGTTCTTCATTGGTGGTCTGGCCTACGTAGATCATCGGAGAAGAGGGCCGAGTGCACGATTCTAGATGGAAGTGGTCTTGACATCAGACCCTGGACTTGTCGCACAACGGCAAGGGTGATTTTTTTCTTCAGTAGTCTTCATGTTTAGTTTGAAAAGATGAAGCGACGACGTTGCCCCAGGGTAGGAATGAATAATGTTTTCCCCACCCTATCGCCGTTTCGTTGGTGTGTTTTTCGCCGACAAAGGGCATGTGTAGCGTGTCTTGGACGGGTCTTCTGGATCCGGTCAGTTTAGGGTTTCGGTGGATCTGTATGGATTCAACCGACTTTCATGGTCTTCGAAGTTTCTACATGCCTTTATTGGCAGAGTTTTCCTTCAGGGCGGCGATTTACTTCACGGATCGCGGTCATCGGCATCTCCTGCTCTCCATCGATGACTTTTCGGCCGCTGCTTCTACAAGCCCCTAGGTTTTAAAATTTTTGCTCCTCAGGAGGCCCAGAGGCGACATCCAGCTATGCTCACGGTGAAGAAGACTTGGATACCCTCAAGATTTCGGTATTTTATTTTTTAAGGACGTGTTTGTAAGGACATTTGATAGTTGGTACATGGTCATAGGCCTTTTTTCCCTAAAAAAAATCGGTCATAGGCCTTTTTCGCAATAAATAAATAAATCAACAGGCGGTCTTTTTTCCTTTTGAGCCGGTGTGCTCGTCGCCGTGGCACCACTATTTCTGCTCCGGGCGAAGTGGCTGTGTACGAGTCCATCACGTCACGCACGCACGCACGCCCCGCGCGCGGCCAGGCTGTGCTGGTGCTGGGAGCTTCGTCCCCCTCCACTCTCGCCAGCTCCCCGGGCCTGCCCCGCCCCGCCCCGCTCCCACTCCGCCGCCGACGTAAGCACACCCAGCACCCTCCCCTCCCCTCAAGATCCAAGGCACGCTCGCTCGCCCCCCACCCGCCCCGCGCAATGCCCCGCTCCTGACCATGTCCTCGCTCTCGATCCCGCCTCCGCTCCTGCGCTCCTCGCACTCCCCATCTCCGCCGGCGGCGGCAGCGGCGAAGGCGAATTGGAGGAAGCGCGCGGCGCGCGTGCGCGTGCGCGCTCCGGTGGCGGCGCTGGCCGGCGACGGCGGGTGCGCGGGGACCGGGATGGAGCAGCAGCATCTCCAGGCGGGGAGCGCCTCCGGCAGCCCAGGTTCGTGGGGACGGTGATTCGGTTGCCTGCGGGGTCGGCGTGTCAGTGACGCCAGAATCTATAGAATCTCCGAAAGGGGTCGCGTAGGATAGGATAAGTGGGACTGGAATCTCGCGTCCTATCCACGTCGGCGCTTTATTATCACACAAGTAGTACCAGCCTTCTGTGTCACGATTAGGAGGACTCGAGGGCGTTCACTGCTGATATATTAGTGGTGGAAGTAAATTTGCATGGAACTAGAATTAAGCATTTGAGCCAGTGGCACAATTCACTGTAAAATCGCTGTTTGATTTGTTGGTTTCGGTAGAGGGGAAGAATTAACTCTGCGTAATTGCTCGTGGCACATAGTTTCGGTCCGATGAACCTAAAGTTATCTGCTTGGTGTATGAACTAGTGAAGGTAGTACAATTGACTGTATTGTAGAGGTATAGTATACTTGCGATTTATGGCGAACGTGCATGAGTGTAGTTATGGCCTCAGCTGAAATGTTGAGTTCACATATTGTCATGTTGTCACCTGAATGGCGAAGTCTAAGTGGAAAGACATAAAAGCTATTTGGTTTTAGTGTTACATTTGGAGCATGGAAAATCATATTCTGCAAAAAAAGAATATTTAGTTGGTATCTAATAATGTGAAGGAAAAGTTATACTAAATTACATGGCTTACACAACTTTGCTATTTCGATGTTGCTTATCCTTTTCTATATTTTTTTGGTACTTCTTTTCAAATGGGGTACTGGTGGTCAAAAGCAGGAATAGAGTCATGCTAACCATTTCCTGATGCCCATTATCAGTGCGAGCGAAGCCTGTCATGTCCAACATCGGGAAATCAACTAATATTCTATGGCATGACTGCCCAATTGGGCAACCTGAGCGACAGAAATTGCTGGGGCAAAAAGGATGTGTCATATGGATCACAGGACTCAGCGGTTCAGGTATATTTTCAGCGGATTATATATTGATTTTCACCTGGTATCACCTTTTACATTCTTGGTGAAGTATCTATGGCACTGTTGCTGTCTGTTGTCAAAATGATTTCTTTCTGTTATGGTCACGTAGACTCTTGTTGATGTGTTGGTTGTGTTATACAACAGAGGAATTGGTCTAATCTTAGTGTTCAATCTTCATCAATATATTGATGATGGTTTAGAGATGTTTCCCTATAGATGACGAGACATTTACACTGGTATGTCTAACCAAATGAAGTTTGAGATTTGAGCACTCACACAATTTGGGCACTTCTTTCATAGGTTGATAAGCTCCTCTGGGTGTTATGCTCATATCAGTTTGGTGTTTGCTGTATAAGCAGTTAGCTTCTTGATGATCATGAATATGCAGAACATAGCATTGCTATGTTGACACAAAGGGCATTTACAGGCCTTCATACTCGGGTGTCATAACGGTCATTTTGTCTGTATCGGCACCAGTACATGATCTTACTGTATTGGCATCAGCACCTGATCGTCACTCTCATCTTGCTTCTAGTAGTTCACTTCAAAGTCCATTTTCTCCGTCTTCTAGCATTTTTCCTTCGGTAGATGATGATTGTTGGATAATGATTAACACCATATTATATGCTGAGTATGAGATTAGTCTACGTGGCAATAGTTTTCCTAGCCTGTGGTTCTGAAATACTCCCTCCGCTCACACATATAAGATTTTTTAACTTTCTTCTGAATCAGATGTATATAGACACGTTTTAGTGTGTTTATTCACTCATTTTAGTCCATATGTAGTCCATATTGAAATATCCAAAACATCTTGTGAATGGGGGGAGTAGCTCCTGAGCCATTCTATCTAAATTTTATATAAAGGTAAAAGATGAACTTATTTCAGTTGATCTTGGAGTACTATGAACCACGCCTAGGATTACCTTGGTTCTCTTGTAGCTTCAAAATTATCAAACACATAAGGAAGCCATCACGAGGAACTGCCATGTTTCCATATGTCAGGGAAAAGTACCGTTGCCTGTGCACTGAGTCGGGAATTACACTACAGAGGCCACCACACGTATGTTCTTGATGGTGACAACCTCAGACATGGCCTTAATCGAGATCTAAGCTTCAAGGCAGAAGACCGTACAGAAAATATACGAAGAGTTGGTAAGTTCTGACCAATAAGAGCTTTCATTGGAGAGGGTTTTATAATGACAGTCGTATATTCTTGTACAGGAGAAGTGGCAAAGCTTTTTGCAGATGCTGGTACCATATGCATTGCTAGTTTGATATCTCCATACAGGAGAGACCGTGATGCATGCCGAGCTCTACTTCCAGATTCTAGATTTATTGAAGTATGCTTATCTTATGATTCCTTGACGCCTCGTTAATGTTAACCATCTAACAGCACACAAACCTTACAGGTATTTATGGATTTGCCACTAGAATTATGTGAAGCTCGTGATCCTAAAGGGTTATACAAGCTTGCACGCACAGGAAAGATTAAAGGTATGATAGTCTTTGAACCTCTTTTAAACATTTAAGTTCCACATTTTAATGCATTCAGCATCAACTCAAAGAGCTTACCTGCTGAAAGTACAAGAATATTTTATTTTATTTACTTTAAACATTGCCTTTTGACAAACAGGGTTCACCGGAGTTGATGATCCATACGAATCACCAGTGAATAGTGAGGTCAGCTTTTGATCATACCTCACCTTCCTACTTTCTTTGAACGAATGGCAGGAGAATTGTCGCTATTTCATTAAAAAAAAGATATTTCAAGCTGAAAGGAAAATAAACTTAAACTACTCTGAACAGGCATTAGCGCCTGAAAGTGTCAGTATTGCCTTGGCCCAGCATATAAGAAAATTCTCGTTCTCAGTGATGATGTTGTAGCTGCTCTTTACTTTCTGCTTTAAGATAAGCCTGCATGGTTCTTCGATGAGCAGACACATCTTGTAGCCACCATTCCAGTAAGTTACCTGTGTCCATGAGAATGGGTGCACCAATTAGACTTTTGAGTCAGGTAGACACCACATTCCAGATGAAGGACGAATAGTTGCAGTGTAGTGGGAGGTGGACAGGTGATTAATTGTTTCCAAAGATCTCATGCGCAATGGACAGTAGTAATTGTTGGGCCATACCGCCATAGGCCATTCCCTTGTAAACAATGTATTTTGCGCAGCTAGCCAGACAAAGTTTTTTTCTTTTTCGTACGCCTCCCAACCCAACTGGGAGCCGGGTTCCACTATAAGCTTAATAGAACAGAGTTCACAAACCAAAATAAAAGGGGAACCGTCCAGGATGAAACACCTTTTCATTGTATCTTCAGTAATGGGCGATACATTGTTGTGGGATGCTTGACCAGTATGGCAAAATTCTCAAGCTTGGTCGCTGTGATTGGATTTAATGTTTATCCGCCACTATTAACTCTATTAATCCTTATTCTGTGAATAATGGCAAAATGTAAAACGTTAACATTGAACAACCGGTAGTGAGTCTATTAGTGTTTTCATATGTTAATGTGTCCAATATTGACTACATAGTACTCCCTCTGTTCCAAATTATAAGATTTTATAACTTTTTTGGAATTGGATGTATATAGACGCCTTTTAGTGTGTTTGTTCAGCCATTTCAGTCCATATGTAGTCCATATTGAAATATCCAAAACATCTTATAATTCGGAACAGAGGTGATAGATGATATGAGCAACCATTGGTACTTAGCTATGCGCTAATACAATATGGGATGTCATCCAGATCCCGGCTTGTGATATGCCAGCTCTCCCTAGTTTGTTTTCATCTGGATTAATAGAAGTGTACCCATTGGGCCCTACTTATTGCTTCCGTTTTTTTCGAACCGAAAGCCCTACTTATTAGTTGAGCCTGAGATATATGTCGATCGCTCATATAGGTCACATTTGAATTGTTCATTTACTTTAGACAACAAGTCCAATATTCTAGTAGATGCCTAGATAGCTCATCAACCATCATTCAGCAGTACCCTAAGGCCTTCTTAATCTCTACTGCTGCCTCCACCATGTAAAACAGAAAATTTGTTCATTTGTTTAATTAAAATGAAATGATTCTTCCCTTCAAAAAACTGAGATGGTTCATTTTATGATGTTGCACAGATAGTAATTAAGATGGAAGGTGGGGAATGCCCTTCACCGAAGGCAATGGCCCAGCAAGTTCTGTCCTACCTTGAGAAGAACGGATATTTGCAGGCTTAGCATATATATACTCCAGATCCAGAAGATTGAACTTATTCTTCTGTGTCCATAACTCATGGACACAGGCATGATCCATTTGGTCGCATCCGGAATAAAAGGTGCTGTCATTGAAGCAACAAGCTGCCTTTTTCACGGGGAAAGGGACGCAGATCGATGATCAGTTTGATTGTTCGGCATTGCTCCTCTCGCGCGTGTTGTGCTATTTTAGCTGTAGTCTATACTTGCTCATTTCGGCTGAAATGGTGTGCTGTGCTGTGCTGTGTTTATTTGTTGGTAATGTATGATTTGATTGTGGGTGTCAAAAGTACGAATGAATAAATCGTGCTTGCGTTTTCCAAGCGCTGGTTGTTCGCACGCTGAATTGAATCCCTGAGAAGAAAATGCAGCACCGGTGATGTGCTATTCCCTCTGGACACTTGAGATCACACTGTCAGTTGGAAACACAGGGAAATAAAATTCAGTCTTCTCTTCTGTTAGACAGATAAAAAGACACCCCATCATTCCCCACTGACTGTTAAAAGCAGCCAGCAGGAAATGCACGTCCCGCACCACACCACACATCTGGTGCCCATAAAACGGCCGACCAACACCTGATCCCAGTTTGACCGGCCATTGACATACATATAATCGATCACCTGCAAAGTTAGTCGCTCACCCCGGCGATCAGATCAGTGTGCCGGCGACGGTTTATCCTCCGAAGCTTCGGATGGCACGCGCGTGCTCTGAACTCCGAACTTCAGTAGTGGCGACCGGTGGCGAGGCCGGGGATCGCCGTTGAAGAACCGGACCAAAGTCCGGCCCGAGGTAAAAACAAGCAAGTGCCAAAAAGGAAAGAACCAAACGAACGAACGAACGAACCAGTAGTCCGTCCGTTCTGGAGTACGTACTGCCTCTGAGCTGTACCGTCGAGTTTCAGTCTGGCGTGCACGGGCGGAGCGCGTACCGCAGGCGCAGCGTGGAGGACGGTGCTGCGCCTAGGAAGAAAAACCCAGCGGCTCGCCCGCCGTGGATCGCAGGCTCCGGCCGCCCGCCTCACGTTGTAAGTTGTAACTTGCGTCTGGGTCAAACTGTCCAAGCTGCTGGCTGGTCTTTTCCAGGTCGAGACGAACGACGCGGGAAATCAACCGGATTGACCTGGCGAGCGTTTTTACCGCTGGACCCGCACTAGCGCCCCCGGCGAGTGATTCCGCTGACCGTGTTTTCTTCTGTTAGGTGAAAACTAGGACGGGTCTACGTACGTTCACGTTGTGCTGCTGCTGTACTGTATTCGTATGCAGGAGGGTGAGGGCAGGATTCAACGCAATAGAGTAACATTCTTGTCCCGCGAGGTCAATTTGGACTAGGAATGATTTGGCCGAAGTTTGGCCTTAGTGGCTCGCGGCCGGACTGAGAAGAGAACGTACACCATGGTAGAGTTCGACTTCGGCTAGGAGAGCGGTTTGACTTCTGCTTTGACGGCCTATGAAAGAAAACAGTCTTGCTAAGTCCCAGACGACGCTATATCCGTCGGATCTTACATTAAGATTTAGGACTGTGCTAACGACCAGTCGTTAGCGACAGATCCGTACGACTCCCCTTGATGAACGATGGCTCCCGCTTCTTCCGTTCTCCCCCCGATTGACACTAATAAAAAAAGGCGAATTGAGAAAAAAGTGCATTACATGGGATTCGAACCTGCATCAGGTAGCTAGGGCACACCTAATACCATGTCCAACAACCATTACACCAAGCCAGGCTGTTGAACCTTCTTATTTCTGCCATATCAGAAAAAAAATAAAGTTTGGCTTGGTAACTTTGGCATGACCAGCGTGATAACTATGGTATGAGCAACATGATAACTATATCATGATAAGGCTGATAACTACAGTACGAGAAGGTTAAGGCATGAGGAAGTATGGTAATTTAACACATAAATTACCGATGAAAATGTTTAAAAAACTTTTTTCCCTTGGATGAAAGATACCATGGTGTTTAAAATGTAAGATATTAGTTATCAAATCTGTGATGTATACATTATCATGCTTTTTACATAGAAATTACCGGGTGTATATTTTTCAACAAAAAAATTTCAGGTCAAAAAATTATAATGGCGTTTGTATGTGAGTTATCAGCTTAGTATGTGTCAATTAACAAGTTATTTACATATAAATTACCGGGGTTGCCCCCCCCCACCCCTCGCCACAGTCGCCACATTTACCAGGGTCGAGTACATAAATTATCAAGTCTGCAATGTGTGATTTATCATGTTATTTGCATAAGAGTTATCGTGGTATGATTCAACAACTCTTCCCACCCTACCTCCGCCGATAAAGTTATCAGGATTGGGTACATAATTTATCATTTCTACGATGTGTGACTTATCATGTTATTTGCATAGAAGTTACCGTGGTACGTTTTAATGACTCCCCCCCAACCCCAACCCCACCGACAAAGTTACCAGGACCGGGTACATAATTTAATGTCTATGATGTGTGAGTTATCATATTATTTGCATAGAAGTTATCGTGGTATGTTTGTTTCAACGACTCCCCCACTCCGGCCCCTCCGACAAAGTTACCAGGACTGGTACATAATTTATCATGTTTACGATGTGTGAGTTATCATGTTATTTGCATAGAAGTTACTGTCGTACGTTTCAACGACACCCCCACCCGACCCCTCCGACAAAGTTATCAGGTCTACATGTATGAGTTATCATGTTATTTGCACAGAAGCTATCATGCATGTTTCAGCGACTTGCCCCACCCCATCCTCGCCGACCTAGTTATCAGGACCGGGGTACATAAGTTATCAGGTCCGCCATGTTTGAGTTATCATGTTATTTGCACAGAAGTGGCCATGGCATGTTTCAGCGACTTGCCCCACCCCCACCCTCGCCGACCAAGTTATCAAGACCGGGGTACATAAGTTATCAGGTCCGCCATGTTTGAGTTATCATGTTATTTGCACAGAAGTTACCATGGTATGTTTCAGCAACTCCCCCACCCCCACCCTCGCCGACCAAGTTTTTAGGACTGGGGTACATAAGTTATCAGGTCTATGAATTTTGAGTTACCATGTTATTTACACAAAAGTTAACGGAGGATATTTCATCACCCCCGCCCCCCGGTCGGTAAAGTTAGCAGGAAAGGGGTACCTAAGCGCGGAAAAAAGCGAACTAAATTAACTCGTTTTATGCATACATAGTAGCGGAGACATGTTAAATAGCCCATTTACTTTCTTTTGTTCAAGAAAGGGATCGTAGGTCAGGTGGTAGGCTAGTTGAGTTGGCTCACTAGTGGTGCAAGGATCAAATCCTCTCTTGTTCGCACCAATTTTTGCGTGAAAAATTCTCGAACGAAAAAAGATCTGGAGAGGGAAAAAATGGATCGGGAGGAGAGCAAGAAAATCGGATCTGGCGAACAAAAGGATCTGGAGAGGGAAAAAAATGATAAATTATGTTCGCCAAATCTGCACTATAGATGGAGGGCTGCACTATAGCAGTGGCCTACTCGCCGTAATCAAGTATCTATAAAATTAGCCCACCTCCAAATATAAACATGCGGCTGGCTGAGATGGTCACCGGGTATAGTCAAAGTCTGTAGCGAGTCTGTAGGTGCGGTGTTCGATTCCTATTGCCGCTACTTTTTTGAAAAAATAAGCCAACAACTGAGGATGACGAAAGCGTGCATGCCTGTCGCTAACCACCAGTCGACAGGTACTTAGCTTTCTCGATACTTGAAAACAAAAGTCTTTTAAAACTCTTTTTCACCATTGTCAGATGACAAAAAGAAAGGTATTTTCTTGAAAAAAATCACTGCATAAATGATGATGTACTATACGTGTGAATGATGATGTACTCCTCTATGACTTTTTTATCAGGGTCAGGTACATAAGTTATCAGGTCTGCGATGTGTGAGTTACCATGCTATTCACACAAAAGTTATCGAGGGGATGTTTTATCAACTCCCCCACCCCCCCCCCCACCCACCCTCATCGCCAAAGTTATCAGGACCTGGGTACATAAGTTATCATGTCTACGATGTGTGAGTTACCATGTTATTCACACAAAAGCTACCGAGGGGATATTTCATCAACTCCCCCCACCCTTGCCGCCAAAGTTATCAGGACCTGAGTACATAAGTTATCAGGTCTACGATGTGTGAGTTACCATGCTATTCACACAAAAATTACCGAGGGGATATTTCATCAACTCCCCTCCCCCCTCGTTGTCAAAGTTACCAGGATGAGGTGCATTAGTTATCAGGTATGCGATGTGTGAGTTACCATGCTATTCATACAAAAAGTTATCGAAGTATGTTTACACTAGTTCTTTTTTGGGTCAAAAAAGCAACTACGTTATTTGTACATCAGCCATCAGGACTACGATGTGTGAGTTATCATGCTATTGACACAAAAAGCTATCGAGAGGATATTTCATCAGCAACCCCCCCCCCCCCCCCCGCCAAAGTTATACTCCCCCTCCCCCTTCGGTCGCCAAAGTTATCAGGACAGGGATGTATAAGTTATCGGGTTTGCGATGTGTAAGTGACCATGTTATTCACATAATAGGTACCGGGGTATATTTGATCAACTCCTCACAGTAAAGAAGAAAAGAAAGCAACATGGAATGGTCAAATAGTATGGCGTGCATTCTTTTTCGCAACAAATGGTCTAGCTGAGCTGGTTAGTGTGTGTTTCACATTAGCTGCTAGGCGTGAGTTCAAATTCCATATTCAGCATGATTTTTTTGACTAAAAATGTAATGAGGGCGTGCCAATAGATCTAGCACCCCAAAAAAAGTGACAGATCCAATTCAGAGAAAAATCACAACAGTCAACGGTATAGTCTTCAGATTCTTCCCACTAAATTCGCAATCAAAGTTAGCGAGTCGTTCACATTTTAAATCTGGACTTGACTAACTTCCACACGCCCGGAGGATTGCAACACATCCACACGATTTTAAAAAGTAAGTGAGTGTGGTGTGCGAGCCAACTCCTAATTCATTTTCAAGTCTGCATGCATGCATGCATATAAAACAGAAATGATGACATCAACAAAGATTCTAAAGAAATTCAAAATGTAAAATGTTTTGTAGCCCAAACCGTTGGTCCGATTGAAAACTGTTTTCACATAAAAGAACCGTCTCGACGAGACCTTCGAAACAAGATCCCATGTTGATATGTTCCGACGACTTTGTTTTCGAATAAAAAGTTATCACGTCTGGGATATGCAAGTTATCACGTCTATGGTACATGAGTTACCACGATGTTTACATATAAAAATTCCGCGCATAAAAATGATTTCTTCCAACTTTCTCCCCACATGCAAATGCACTTAAAGTGCAAAAAAGCTAATGTCATCATAGATTCACTTTATTTTGAAATTTCCAAATGTTTTGTAACTCAAACGGTCTGTTCGATTCAAAATCCATTTTCACAAAAAAAAAATCCGCCATGGCGAGACCTTCGAAACAAGATCCCATGTTGGCATGTTCCGACGACTTTTTCTTCTGGGTCAAAAGTTATCATGCCTAAGCTAAGTAATGTATCAGCTCTGTTGTACGTATATTACCATGTAATTTACACACATCTTACCGAAGTATATTTTCAGCAACTTTTTTCATGGGTAAAGTTATCATGGTGTTTGTATATAAGTTATCAGGCCCGAGAGCCTCTATTACCATGTTATTTACAGAGTATGTTTTCAATAACACTTTTCCATGGGTCAAAAGTTATCGTGGTGTTTATATCTGAGTTATCAGGTCCAAGAGCGTATCTTATCATGCTTTTACACAAAAAATTAACGGTGGTATGGTTTCAATATTTTTTTTCCACGGGTCAAAATTATTGTGGTGTTTATATCTAAGTTATCAGGTCCGGGATCCTATATTATCATACTATTCACACAAAAAGTTATGGACAGTTCTACCTTCCGACCCTTCGGTATCATGCCATTGACACATAAGTTACACGGTATGTTTTAAAAAAATTCCTCGCGTAAAAAACATAATCACGGGTTTTTGTGCGTGAGTTATCAGATATGTGGTGTGAAATATTACCGTGCTATTGACATAGAAGTTATCGGGGATAAGTTTTCAACAACTTTTATCCTCATGAGTCAAAGTTACCACGTGTTTATAGCTAAGTTATCAGGTCCATAGAATGTATCTTACCATGCTATTTACATAGAATTTACCGGGGTGTATTTGAATGCCCTTTTCACATGATAATTTTAACAAAGAGAAAACATGATAACTATACCATGAACAACATGATAACTATGGAGGGTATCTCAAACTGACATGATAACTACAGAGGGTGTCTCAAACTATAACATACAAAAAAGATACAAAGCAAACTATAGATATCATAAAAACGAAATTTAAAATACACAACTAATTGCTTGGCTAGTTGGTTAGCGTGGTTAGTTTAGAGGTCTTGCCTTCTTAAGGTTGAGAGTTCGACTTCCACTTTGTACGCTATTTTTTGCCTGGAAAATTAGGATGAGAAAAGAACTGACAAAATCATGCAAATTAGGAGGTGACCCACTGATTACATTTCAAATTAGGGCAACCCATTTATTACGGGATAATCATGCCAAGATAATTGCGATAACTCATTAATTACGGGATATTAAAGTTGCCTATAATTATGATTGCAGTTAAAGCATAATCCAATCACCAGTAATTGCGGGATCGTGGAGAAAACGGAAGGAAATAAACAACTGTCGTACGATTAATAAGCGCTGTCCGATCCGAAATGAACGTGATCCGAGTCATGCGGATCTGTCACAGAATTCCTGCCGACTGGATTTTAGCTTTCTCGTAAGATTTATGCAAAAAAACATTTTTTTTTCTTTTTCTCTCTTATATGTTATGTCACTTGAATGAGACTTGGTTAAATCTCAGTCGACTGAGACCTAGCCACACCCAATAAAAAATATTGAGAGTACGCTATTTTTTGCCTGGAAAATTAGGATGAGAAAAGAACTGACAAAATCATGCAAATTAGGAGGTGACCCACTGATTACGTTTCAAATTAGGGCAACCCATTTATTACGGGATAATCATGCCAAGATAATTGCGATAACTCATTAATTACGGGATATTAAAGTTGCCTATAATTATGATTGCAGTTAAAGCATAATCCAATCACCAGTAATTGCGGGATCGTGGAGAAAACGGAAGGAAATAAACAACTGTCGTACGATTAATAAGCGTTGTCCGATCCGAAATGAACGTGATCCGAGTCGTGCGGATCTGTCACAGAATTCCTGCCGACTGGATTTTAGCTTTCTCGTAAGATTTATGCAAAAAAACATTTTTTTTCTTTTTCTCTCTTATATGTTATGTCACTTGAATGAGACTTGGTTAAATCTCAGTCGACTGAGACCTAGCCACACCCAATAAAAAATATTGAGAGTACGCTATTTTTTGCCTGGAAAATTAGGATGAGAAAAGAACTGACAAAATCATGCAAATTAGGAGGTGACCCACTGATTACGTTTCAAATTAGGGCAACCCATTTATTACGGGATAATCATGCCAAGATAATTGCGATAACTCATTAATTACGGGATATTAAAGTTGCCTATAATTATGATTGCAGTTAAAGCATAATCCAATCACCAGTAATTGCGGGATCGTGGAGAAAACGGAAGGAAATAAACAACTGTCGTACGATTAATAAGCGTTGTCCGATCCGAAATGAACGTGATCCGAGTCGTGCGGATCTGTCACAGAATTCCTGCCGACTGGATTTTAGCTTTCTCGTAAGATTTATGCAAAAAAAACATTTTTTTTTTCTTTTTCTCTCTTATATGTTATGTCACTTGAATGAGACTTGGTTAAATCTCAGTCGACTGAGACCTAGCCACACCCAATAAAAAATATTGAGAGTACGCTATTTTTTGCCTGGAAAATTAGGATGAGAAAAGAACTGACAAAATCATGCAAATTAGGAGGTGACCCACTGATTACGTTTCAAATTAGGGCAACCCATTTATTACGGGATAATCATGCCAAGATAATTGCGATAACTCATTAATTACGGGATATTAAAGTTGCCTATAATTATGATTGCAGTTAAAGCATAATCCAATCACCAGTAATTGCGGGATCGTGGAGAAAACGGAAGGAAATAAACAACTGTCGTACGATTAATAAGCGCTGTCCGATCCGAAATGAACGTGATCCGAGTCGTGCGGATCTGTCACAGAATTCCTGCCGACTGGATTTTAGCTTTCTCGTAAGATTTATGCAAAAAAACATTTTTTTTTCTTTTTCTCTCTTATATGTTATGTCACTTGAATGAGACTTGGTTAAATCTCAGTCGACTGAGACCTAGCCACACCCAATAAAAAATATTGAGAGTACAAAAACGTAGTATCACCTTTGGGCAAATCATACGTATCATAATGGCTTCTAACAAATTACAGAGATGAAAACACCACATATTGACATATATATATATATATATACATATACCACACGGGTGGCTCTGTGTGCTTCGCAAATTGGAACTCTGCATGATATATCAAGAGCTAAATATATAAGTAGACTAGAAAACAGCCAGGAGTGGGTTAGCTAAAGAAATAATTAGCCAAAATAATTAGCGGAGCGCGACAAGTGGAATCTCAACTTGTGAGAGCGATGCGAGGGGTATTAATGCAGAACTGGATCAGGATGCCAGAATGTGTAGAGGGAAGGAAGCCGTGGAGAACTATAACTAATGCAGGACGTAAAAACAGATGAGAAACGAGATGGAAACTCGGACCGAGAACAGAAGTGAGAGAGTGATTGGCCGGCCGCCTTCTTTCGGAAGGAAACGGGAGGATAAGGCCATTTAATTAATTTCCCATACTTACTGAAACGCTTAGCTGAGTGATCTCGATGACAGACTCGGATTAAAGTTTCGTTAAGGCAATGCAATTCTCCCGCGCGGCGCGACGAAGCCACGTGTGTGCGTAGAGTGAAGTACTCGACGCCGAAGGTCAATGTGTATGTGCAACACGTAACACATCATTTAAAAGAGGATAGGCGAGCCAGGTTGATGGAGAGATCGAGATCTTACATAAGCAAATTACGTAGAGGAGGAGCCTATGGCTCTTGCTATTAATCACAATACACGATCCATGAACAGAACGTTGACGATCGATGCGAAATTGGCTTGAGTTTTTGCGAGCAGAGGCCATTATATTAGCCGGCGACTAGACAATCATGCCAAGTCCATTTGTCATTAATACAAGACTGCCACGTGCTAGCCAGTAGCCACGCATCTTCATCTTCTTCTTCTTCTAGAAGGTCACTGCTCAAACCAAAAGATTATTTCATGCTGTTTTGTCTTGACAGGCAGGAGACGTGCGGTGCATGTTGATGTTGGCGAGGCGTGCGAGTGACAGGAAGCACACGGCAGGCATGGACGGACGATGGATGCGTTTCCACATCCGGCTTGTGGATTGGGCTGGAAGTCTCGGACCCGCCTTGAAGGCTTCCCCTGCGTTGGGTTGCTATTCCTCCAACGCCATGGTACCTAATTTAACGGTCGAAATGAATGGATCCGGTTATTAAGCAGCTATATATGGCGGCGGTTGGAAAAAGAGGCCCGGGGTGTGCCTGCTTGCATGCAGGCCGCCGTTGTGCATGCATGTGGCCGGCCGTTACGTACGTGGCCGACGTGCATGTGGTGGTGGTGGTGGTGGCGCCTTGGTCCAAGATTTGGCAACGGCACGGGGAGAAGGTAATGATGGAGGCGGGCATGGACACGCCACGGAAGAACTCCTCGCTGGATCGCCCGTTCGCCCGCATGGATACGCCACCGAAGAGGCAGATCGATCAGACAGTTTATTATTCCATACAACAAGTGTGCACGGAAATGCTAAAGCTTATTCTAATCTTTTGTGAAAACTTCCGGTCTATTTATCAACTGTTATGCCAGTACAAAAGAACACCACAGATTTTTAAACCATCTAGTGACGACTACAAGCTCTGCGGCATCATCATAGCCTCTCCTCATCGGAGCCGGATAAATGTTGTTATAGTAAATAATCAGAAAATCATCGTGTTAATGCCCACAAGACAAATGCACTAGAACAACAACCGTCACCGTTGAAAAAACAGCATAGCTCGGAAGGGTCCGAGGGCGGGGGTAAGCATATTGGGTGAGGTAGGTCAGCACTTGGACAACGTACGCAAGATCTGTTCGTGGAGAGATGAAAATGGCTGGGAGGTTGAACACAATCATCCAGTCATCCATTTTGAATCAACGACTGAGATATTCGAGTGACACTAAAAAAACCAAGTACCTGAGATATAGGCGGTTCCTTTTTTTTTTGTGTGTTCCCAGGTTTTTAAAATCTCAAGAATCCAAGGGTCTCTTATCCTCGTACGGGGATTTGTGGCACACACCTGCGGGGACACATGGATTATGACCGCATGGTTGAGTCAAGAGTCAAAAATTGATTTGATCTTTGCATGTGCTTTCATCCGTTAATTATCTTAGATACATGGGGTATATCCGTGCAACTTTTGGCAGCTCCATCCATTCCATCTCCTATGCGTTTTCTTCGCACATTCAAATTAAAATACTCCCTTTGTATCGAAATAGTTGTCGCTATAGAAAGAGTACATTATATCTTTGGAACCAAAAGTCAAATTTATATTTCGTTTGCATATTCTTGTTCCTTGTGATGAGTGGTTTGAAACAAGATCAGTCTTGAATACGTCCTGGCTTCTAAGAACTTCACCAAGTTTCAACTACGAAAACCTGATAGTAACAAATGATATTCACTAAGCTTCATAAACTAAAACTTAAACCTAAGCCCTAAGCCCTTAACCGTAAACCATGAACCCTGAAGGCGCATGAAACTTGGTAAAACTTGATGAAAATTCATAAAAACATAACATTTAAAACTTGGTAAAATTTTAAAAGTTGTCAAAATGTATTCAAGAGTGATTTTCTTTGAAATTTCTCGTCACAACGAACACAAATATCCAAACAAAACTTAATTTCGTCGAAAAGTTCAAAATCAAACGAGCAGGAAGTAATGAAACTTAGCCTCGTCACCTAGGTGCCCCTTCCGCCTTATCCTCGCTAGACAATTGCCCTAGGATAGCTCCCAATGCAAGATAGACCACCCTCGTAGCACTGCTCATTTTCCAGCCCCCGGCCTGCTATGAACGAACGAATTGAAGGTGCTACTGTCAGATCCATGACGAGATTTTGTAACAAAAAGGTCAGAGGATAAGATGGAAAAGGGGAAATGCAGTTATCTCCTTTCCCGGTCCTTGGGAGGTTCGGCGGAGCGGCTGAAACCGACGTCGATGCGGCTGCCCAACAGAACGGAGCGACGCAGCCGTTGCTGCATTCACGCAGATTCAGGTAC